>NC_045956.1:185033510-185208923 GCF_010909765.2 Amblyraja radiata
CCTCCTCAGTCATTTTGTTTCATGGTGGTTATGTCTCTGACTCTGTTTGACGATATCTGTCTGTGGCCATCACTGTACCTCCATGCCTCCATCTCACAGTCACACACTCAGTACTCCGCGCCTGAGTCAAGTACTCTCTCTAAATTTAAGAAGAGGAGCACTAGAGATCCCAAGATACAGAAAGTTATTGAGCAAGTGTTGACAGAGTTCCATCTCGGGTTAGAACATAGAACAGCACAGCACGGTGGCACAGCGGTAGAGTTGCTGCCTCACAGTGCCAGAGACACGGGTTCAATCCTAACTATGGGTGCTGTCTGTACGGAGTTTGTACGTTCTCCCCTTTGACCAGGTGGGTTTTCTCCGGGTGCTCCAGTTTCCTCCCGCACTCCAAAGACGTACCGGTTTGTAGGTTAGTTGGCTTCAGTAAGTTTTAGAATTGTCCCCAGTGTGTGAGTAGGATCGCTGGTCGGCACGGACACAGAGGGCCGAAGGGCCTGTTTCCATGCTGTATCTCTGAAGTAAAGTCAATAGACAATGGGTGCAATAGGCCATTTGGCCCTTCGAGCCAGCACCGCCATTCAATGTGATCATGGCTGATCATCCTCAATCAGTACCCCGTTCCTGCCTTCTCCCCATATCCCCTGACTCCGCTATATTTAAGAGCCCTATCTAGCTCTCTCTTGAAAGCATCCAGAGAACCTGCCTCCATCGCCCTCTGAGACAGAGAATTCCACAGACTCACCACTCTCTGTGAGAAAAAGTGTTTCCTCGTCTCCGTTCTAAATGGCTTACTCCTTATTCTTAAACTGTGGCCCCTGGTTCTGGACTCCCCCAACATCGGGAACATGTTTCCTGCCTCTAGCGTGTCCAAACCCTTAACAATCTTGTATGTTTCAATGAGATTCCCTCTCATCCTTCTAAACTCCAGAGTGTACAAGCTCAGCTGCTCCATTCTCTCAGCATATGACAGTCCCACCATCCCGGGAATTAACCTTGTAAACCTACGCTGCACTCCCTCAATAGTAACAATTTTGCATCCTCTCCTCCACACCTGTACGTCTTTAGAATATTGGAGGAAACCAGAGCACCCGATTGAAACCCACCTGGTCACAGGGAGAACATGCAAACTCCACCCAGGAAGCACCCGAGGTCAAGATCGAACCGGGGTCTCTGGCGCTGCAAGGCAGCAGCTCTACCTGCTGCGCCACCGTGCCGCCCCACCGTGAGTGAAGCGTGAGCACTTGTTAGTTGTCGACAATGCAACTGGACAGGGTTACACATCGGTTACTTTAAGCTCTGCAAACTTGCACAAAGAATTGTATAACCTCCCTTCCATTGACTCCATCTACACCTCACGCTGCCTCGGCAAGGCCAGCAGCATCATCAAGGACCAGTCGCACCCCCGACCACTCCCTCTTCTCCCCTCTCCCATCAGGCAAGAGGTACAGAAGTGTGAAAACACACACCTCCAGATTCAGGGACAGTTTCTTCCCAGCTGTTATCAGGCAACTGAACCATCCTACCACAACCAGAGAGCATTCCTGACGTACCATCAACCTCATTGGAGACGCTCGGACTATTTTAATCGGACTTCATCTTGCACTAAATGCTATTCCTGCACTAAACGCTATGCTGAGAGAATGGAGCAGCTGGGCTTGTACACTCTGGAGTTTAGAAGGATGAGAGGAGATCTCATTGAAACATATAAGATTGTTAAGGACTTGGACACGCTAGAGGCAGGAAACATGTTCCCGATGTTGGGGGAGTCCAGAACCAGGGGCCACAGTTTAAGAATAAGGAGTAAGCCATTTAGAACGGAGACGAGGAAACACTTTTTCTCACAGAGAGTGGTGAGTCTGTGGAATTCTCTGCCTCAGAGGGCGGTGGAGGCAGGTTCTCTGGATGCTTTCAAGAGAGAGCTAGATAGGGCTCTTAAAGATAGCGGAGTCAGGGGATATGGGGAGAAGGCAGGAACGGGGTACTGATTGGGGATGATCAGCCATGATCATATTGAATGGCGGTGCTGGCTTGAAGGGCCGAATGGCCTACTCCTGCACCTATTGTCTATTGTCTATTGTCTACTGAAGCGTCCCACCACCAACTAGAGAGCGGTCCTGACCTACCATCTACCTCATTGGAGACACTCGGACTATCTTTAATCGGACTTCATCCTGCATTAGACGCTATTCCCATATCCTGTATCTATACACTGTGGACGGGCTTTATTGTTTTCATGTGTAGCATTTCTGCTGACTGGATACCACGCAACAAAAAAGCTTTTTATTGTACTTCATTTCGGTACAGGTGACCAAAAACGTAACAAAACGGAACTGTAATGAACTCCAGACTCCGAAGTCTTCTGATTTCGACCAGAGGCGGCTTGACTGAGGAATAAATGGAGCCCAGGAGAAAAACTCCTCTGGCGTTGGGATCCTGTACCCATGGCAATGATTAGTTAATTGGTTTAGTTTAGACATACAGCGGGGAAACAGGCCCTTCAGCCCACCCAGTCCGCACCCTCCGCCGATCCCCGTACACTAAGAATAAACAATAGATGCATTATATTAAGGGACAGAAGTTTAGGGGTAACATGAGGGGGAACTTCTTTACAGAGAGTGGTAGCTGTGTGGAATGAGCTTCCAGTGGAAGTGGTGGAGGCAGGTTCGTTGGTATCATTTAAAAATAAATTGGATAGGCATATGGATGAGAAGGGAATGGAGGGTTATGGTATGAGTGCAGGCAGGTGGGACTAAGGGAAAAAAGTTGTTCGGCACGGACTTGTAGGGCCGAGATGGCCTGTTTCCGTGCTGTAATTGTTATATGGTTATATGGTTATAAAAGACCCCACACATCTCCATCATGAACTGTTCACTCTGCTGCCCTCGGGCAAAATGTATCGTAGAATAATGCCCCTGTCCCACTTAGGAAACCTGAACGGAAACCTCTGGAGACTTTGCGCCCCACCCAAGGTTTCCGTGAGGTTCCCGGAGGTTTTTGTCAGTCTCCCTACCTGCTTCCACTACCTGCAACCTCCGGCAACCACCTGCAACCTCCGGCAACCTCCGGGAACCGCACGGAAACCTTGGGTGGGGCGCAAAGTCTTCAGAGGTTTCCGTCCAGGTTTCCTAAGTGGGACAGGGGCATAAGGAGCAGAACGGCCAGGTTTTGCAACAGCTTCTTCCCCCGAGCCATCCGACTCTTGAATTCCATGTAATGTGCCGCCACTATTATCTATTTTCTCTATTTTATCTATTTTATCCTTTTGTTGTTTTATGTTGCACGGGGAGCCAGATGCAACTAAATCTCTTTCAGATTTGCATTTGTTGGTGTATTTTTGAATGACAATAAAGTCCTTGATTGATTGCAGGAGGAGGCCATTCGGCCCTTCGAGCCGGCACCGCCATTCAATGTGATCATGGCTGATCATCCCCAATCAGTACCCCGTTCCTGCCTTCTCCCCATATCCCCCGACTCCGCTATCTTTAAGAGCCCTATCTAGCTCTCTCTTGAAAGTATCCAGAGAACCTGCCTCCACCGCCCTCTGAGGCAGAGAATTCCTGCAAACCGTTTAATTTGCTTTTTTAAACTTTTTAGTAAGTTCTGTGTTTCGTCCGTTGGAGAAATTGACTTTTTAATGTGGGGGGTAGGGGGCAATTTTATTTCTAGGTCCCTACCTGGTCGGTGAGGCAGCTTTTTCTCCGGGCTGCCCCGTCGACCCGTCCTCGTGGCCTACCAGCGGGCGTGGAGCGCCGTTTCCTGGCGGGGACCGCCCAGCACCTCGGCTTCGGTGTCGGCACAGCGCTGGAGCGCTGTCGCGGAGCGAAGCGGGCGATGCCTTGCCTGGGTCGCCGCGCTGGATCGACGCGCTGGAGCTCCGGTGAGCTGTGACCGCCGAGTTCAACACCTCCGGGCTGCGGGTCTGTGGAGCGGAGCGGGCGGCGCCGACTTCAACATCGGGAGCCTGGGAGCTCCAAACCGGCGCGGCCTTGTCGGCTTCGGAAGCTCGTGGTCTCCAGCTAGGAAGCGGCCGTTCCAGGCGGCCCAGCCGCTGAGAGGATTCTCCCGACGCCGGGGCAACACCACCCGGTGAGAACGGCCAGGAACATCGGGCCTCCGTAGAGGCATTAGCGGAGGCCTCAATAGGCCTGACTTTGGGAGAACTTGGGGATGGGGACTGGACATTGTGCCTTCCCCCACAGTGGTATCCATTGTGGGGGGATGATTTTTTCTGTCTGTAAGTAATCCTGTCAGTCTGTGCCCAAGATGGCTGTCGGAAGGGAGAGTGGACGCTGGCACGCTTTAGCTGCCGCTGCTCTCTCTTCACATTGTGTTTTTGATTTTCTGTTTTTGGATCGAATTCTGTTTTTAATTTGTGTTTCTGAGATGTCTTTATTATTTATTTTATTCTGATTATATGTTTATATTCCTGTTAATCTCTGTAAGGTGTCCTTGTGATGTCTGAAAGGCGCCCAATAAATAATTTATTATTATTATTATTAAACCTGTTCGTCTTTGGAGTGTGGGAGGAAAGCGTAGATCTCGGAGAAAACCCACCCAGGTCACGGGGAGAGAACAGACAAACTCCGTACAGACAGCGCCCGTAGTCAGGATCGAACCCGGGTCTCTGGCGCCGTGAGGCAGCAACTCTACCGCTGCGCCACCGTGCCACCCGTAAACAAGGTTAATTGTTTGAGAAGGAACTGCAGATGCTGGAAAATCGAAGGTAGACAAAAATGCTGGAGAAACTCAGCGGGTGCAGCAGCATCTATGGAGCGAAGGAAATAGGCGACGTTTCTGGCCGAAACCGTTAATTGGCTTGGTGTAAATGTAAATTGTCCCCTAGTGTGTGTGTGTGTGTGGGGTAGTGTGAATGTGCGGGGATCGCTGGTCAGCACGGGCCCGGTGGGCCGAAGGGCCTGTTTCCGGGCTGTATCTCTTAACTAAACTAAACTAAAACATCAGGTGAGTGAACATTCCCTGAGCAATTAGGGTCAGACCAGTGGGGTAGGCAGAGATCAAAAGTCTCTTGGCTTCTGTCCAACCTCTCTCTGCAACCCCCTGGATACCAATTCCAGTCACATCTGGAACTGAATCCACACAAAGCCTTTCTTTGTGGGGAAAATATGCATTCGTTCAGTTAAGAACATTTTTTTTTTTGCTGTGTGTGTGTGTGATTCAGTTTTACCTCAAACTGAGCAAAGGAACTGCAGATGCTAGTGAAAGTAACATAACCTTACATTCATGGAAACAGCACACTATTAATGAGCTGAGAATATATTTTAATCAGACACTGAAATGCTGGAGTAACTCAATAGACAATAGACAATAGGTGCAGGAGTAGGCCATTTGGCCCTTCGAGCCAGCACCACCATTCAATGTGATCATGGCTGATCATCCCCGATCAGTACCCCGTTCCTGCCTTCTCCCCATATCCCCTGACTCTGCTATCTTTAAGATCCCTATCTAGCTCTCTCTTGAAAGCATCCAGAGAACTTGCCTCCACCGTGGTTAATTCGCGGGATGGCGGGACTGTCATCTGCTGAGAGAATGGAGCAGCTGGGCTTGTACACTCTGGAGTTTAGAAGGATGAGAGGGTATCTCATTGAAACATATAAGATTGTTAAGGGCTTGGACACGCTAGAGGCAGGAAACATGTTCCTGATGTTGGGGGAGTCCAGAACCAGGGGCCACAGTTTAAGAATAAGGGGTAAGCCATTTAGAACGGAGACGAGGAAACACTTTTTCTCACAGAGAGTGGTGAGTCTGTGGAATTCTCTGCCTCAGAGGGCGGTCGAGGCCGGTTCTCTGGATGCTTTCAAGAGAGAGCTAGATAGGGCTCTTAAAGATAGCGGAGTCAGGGGATATGGGGAGAAGGCAGGAACGGGGTACTGATTGGGGATGATCAGCCATGATCACATTGAATGGCGGTGCTGGCTAGAAGGGTCGAGTGGCCTCCTCCTGCACCTATTGTCTATGTTTCTAGAATGGAAACTGGCCCTTCAGCACACCAAGGCCACGTCAACCATCGATCACCCGTGTACATTAGGTCTATGTTAGCCCACTTTCTCAGTCACTTGCTACACACTAAGGGGCAATTCACAGAGGGCCAACTGACCCACACGTCTTTGGTACTTCGATCAGTACGGGTGTCAAGGGTTACGGGGAGAGGGCAGGAGAATGGGGTTGAGAGGGAGAGATAGATCAGCCATGATTGAATGGCGGAGTAGACTTGATGGGCCGAATGGATTCATTCTGCTCCTATCACTTATGAACTTATGGTTGTGGGAGGAAACTGGAGAAAACCAGGGCGAACATGCGAACTCCACACAGAAAGCGCCCGAGGTCAGGATGGAACCCGGGTCTCTGGTGCTGTGAGGCAGTGGCTCTACCAGCTGCACCACTGTGCCACTGTTTACCTGTTGCTGGACTCAATATGACTTTAGGATGAGAGGGGCATAGTGTGATGGAGATGTGCGGGGCTGGTTTTTTACACGGAGTGGCGTGTGTCTTCAACGTGTTGCCTGGGGAGATGCTGGAGGCAGATATGATAGCGGCGTTTCAGAGACCGTTAGATACGCAAGAGTCAAGAGAGTTTTATTGTCATGTGTGCCAGATAGGACAATGACATTCTTGTTTGCTGCAGCACAACAGAATATGTAAACATAATACAGAACAATAGGCAATAGACAATAGACAATAGGTGCAGGAGTAGGCCATTCGGCCCTTCGAGCCAGCACCGCCATTCAATGTGATCATGGCTGATCATCCCCAATCAGTACCCCGTTCCTGCCTTCTCCCCATATCCCCTGACTCCGCTATTTTTAAGTGTCATATCTAGCTCTCTCTTGAAAGCATCCAGAGAACCGGCCTCCACCGCCCTCTGAGGCAGAGAATTCCACAGACTCACCACTCTCTGTGAGAAAAAGAGTTTCCTCGTCTCCGTTCTAAATGGCTTCCTCCTTATTCTTAAACGTTGGGAACATGTTTCCTGCCTCTAGCGTGTCCAAGCCCTTAACAATCAAGAACAGGAGATAAAAGTTCAGTGTGTCTATATACCATAGACCATATATATACACAATAAATAAGCAGATACAGTGGGATAGGCTGTTACAGTTCAGAATCTGTTTGTTGGTGAGTTTAAGAAGCTGTTCCTGAACCTGGATGTACCAGATTTCAGGCTCCTGTACCTTCTTCCCGATGGCAACGGAGAGATGAGTGTGTGGCCAGGATGGTGTGGGTCCTTGATGATGCTGCCAGCCTTTTTGAGGCAGCGACTGTGATAGATCCCCTCGATGGTGGGGAGGTCAGAGCCGATGATGGACTGGGCAGTGTTTACAACTTTCTGCAGTCTTTTCCACTCCAGGGCGCTCAAGTTGCCGAACCAAGCCTCGATGCAACCGGTCAGCATGCTCTCTACTGTGCACCTGTAGAAGTTAGAGAGAGTCCTCCTTGACAAACCGACTCTCTGTAATTGTAGGAACATGGATATTCAGGGGATGGAGGGCTAGGGATCATTTGCAGGCAGAGGAGGAAAGCTTATGTTGGCATGATGTTCAGTTTACATTAGTTAAGAGATACAGCATGGATACAGCCCCTTCGGCCCATCGAGTCCACCCCGACCAAGTCAAGTCAAGTCACTTTTATTTCTATAGCACATTTAAACAACAACTCTCGTTGGCCAAAGTGCTTTACATTGGTGGAGGTACTAACGTTACACAGCAGTGGTTCATAGATTAAATACATACATAAATACATAGATATAGCCCTCCCTCAGACCAACAATCATCCCAGACACTTGTTCTATCCTACACTCCAGGGACAATTAACCTACAAACCTGCTTGGCTTTATGGGATGAGTGGAGCGTTTGCACGTTGTTGGGCCAGAATCAGGCCATTCGGCCCATCCAGTCTACTCCGCCATTCATTCATGGCTGATCTATCTCTCCCTCTCAACCCCATTCTCCTGCCTTCTCCCCATAACCCCTGACACCCGTACTAATCAAGAATCTATTAATCTCTGCCTTACAAAAATATCCATTGACTTGGCCTCCACAGCCTTTAGTGGCAAAGAATTCCACAGATTCACCACCTTCTGACTAAAGAAATTCCTCCTCATCTCCTTCCTAAAGGAACATTTTTTCTGATTCCTCTATCTTTCTGCTTCACTGCTTGGGTAGATTAGGAGACTTTTTCTCGTTCTTCTCTACTCTACCTACAAAGCCCTCCACCATCTGCCCCCCCCCCCCCCCCCCATATCTCACTGACCTCCTCTCCCCCTACCAACCCTCACGGTCCCTCAGATCCACATCAGCCGGTCTCCTCTCCATCCACAAGTCCAACCTCCGCAGTTTTGGGGACAGAGCCTTCTCCAGGGCAGCTCCCAGGCTCTGGAACTCCCTCCCCCAACTGATCCGCAATTCTGTGTCCCTCACCATCTTCCAGTCCCGCCTCAAGACCCATCTCTTCACCTCTGCCTATCCTTAGCCCCACGCCCCCCTCCCTTTTCATCTGTGCATTAATTGCCTCATATTGTGTTTTGTATTGAATTCTGTCTTTACTTTGTGTACTAGTCATGTCTCTTCTATTTATTTCATTCCCCTTACATGTTTTTCCTCTACCTGCTAAATTTTTGTAAGGTGTCCTTGAGACTCTTGAAAGGCGCCCATAAATAAAATTTATTATTATTATTATTACTCTATCTTTTCACTTTCTTCTTTTCTTGCTTTCTCTTTTTCCCTTTGTTTCATTTTCACAATTTAAGTTATAAGGTTAAAAATGAAGCTGTACAATAATTGTATCATTCTAGATGCCGAATGTTTTATCTTTGTACAGTTGCTACGATTAAAATTAAAATTAAAAATTAAATAGAAAATTCAATTCAATTCAATTATATTATATTCAAGGAGTGGAAAACAACTAACACAGTCCTGAGGAGAGACATTTGGACAGGTACATCGATAGGAAAGGTTGACTGTTATCCTTTAACAAGAGCACCCAGAGAAAACCCATGCATGGATATAGTGGGCCGAAGGGCCAGTTTTTATGCTGTATATTATGACTAAAAGAGATATTTAATTTAGTTTTGTGTAAGAAAGAACTGCAGATGCTGGAAGAATCGAAGGTAGACAAAAATGCTGGAGAAACTCAGCGGGTGAGGCAGCACCTATGGAGCGAAGGAATGAATGATGTTTTGGGTCGAGACCCTTCTTCAGACTGATGTGGGGGTGGGGGGGCTGGAAGCAGAAAAGGAAGAGGCGGAGACAGTGGGCTGTGGGGGAGCTGGGAAGGGGAGGGGAAGGAGGGAGAAAGCAGGGACTACCTGAAATTGGAGAAGTCAATGTTCGTACTGCTGATGTGTAAACTGCCCAAGCGAAATATGAGGTGCTGTTCCTCCAATTTACGGTGGGCCTCACTCTGGCCATGGAGGAGGCCCAGAACAGAAAGATTGGATTGGGAATGGGAGGGGGAGTTGAAGTGCTGAGCCACTGGGAGATCAGGTTGGTTATTGCGAACTGAGCGGAGGTGTTGGGCGAAGCGATCGCCAAACCTGCGCTTGGTCTCACCGATGTAGATCAGCTGACACCTAGAGCAGCGGATAGTCTACGGAGTCTGAAGAAGGGTTTCGGCCCGAAACGTCGCCTATTTCCTTCGCTCCATAGATGCTGCTGCAGCCGCTGAGTTTCCCCAGCAATTTTGTGTACCAGCGGATAGTCTAGTTTAGTTTAGAGATACAGAGCAGAAACAGGCCCTTCGGCCCACCACGTCTTCACCGACCAGCGATCCCCACTACCCTACACGCACCAGGGACAATTGACACTTATACCAAGCCAATTAACCTACAAACCTGTACGTCCTTGGAGTGTGGGAGGCGATTGAAGATCTCGGAGAAAATCCCCACGCAGGTCACGGGGAGAACGTACAAACTCCGTACAGACAGCACCCGCAGTCAGGATCGAACCTGAGTCTGTGGCTCAGTAAGGCAGCAACTCTACTGCTGTGCCACCCATTGAGTGGTGAAGGGCCTGTCCAAATCTGAGTTTGTACGTTTCTCCCTGTGACGGCGTGGGGTTTTTCCGGGTGCTCCGGTTTCCTCCCCACGTTCCAAAGACCTGCAGTTTTTGCACGTTAATTGCCCTCTGTAAATTGCCCCCTGGTGTGTTTGGGACGACAGATGGCACAATGGGCTAAGTGTTCGGCTGGCGACCGGAAGGTGGCCGGTTCGAATCCCGCTTGGAGTGCATACTGTCGTTGTGTCCTTGGGCAAGACACTTCACCCACCTTTGCCTGTGTGTGAATGTGCGTGAATGTGTGTGAGTGATTGGTGGTGGTCGGAGGGGCCGTAGGCGCAGATTGGCAGCCACGCTTCCGTCAGTCTGCCCCAGGGCAGCTGTGGCTACAGAAGTAGCTTACCACCACCGAGTGTGACTGAGGAGTGAATGAATAATGCGATGTAAAGCGCCTTGAGTATTAGAAAGGCGCTATATAAATCCCATCCATTATTATTATTATTATTTACGGGGAGATCACTGGTCGACAGAGACCCGACGGGGCCGAACGAAGGGCCTGTTTCCACGCTGTATCTCAGCGGGGCGGGCGGCATCTCTGGAGAGAAGGGGTAGGAGACCCTTCCTCAGACAGAACTCAACATCACACCAGTTTCACAGCTCCATGCCCGAGTTCCAACCCTTTACCTCTGCTGCCACCCGGTGGCAAGGTGCAGATAATGTCGGCCGGTAAATTAAAATATATATGCAGCCAAAGTGGTTTAGATGCTGCATAGAATATAGGAAGCATCACATATTCACATGACACTAGGGTTTGCCAACTGTCCTGTATTAGCCGGGACATCCCGTATATTGGGCTAAATTGGTTTGTCCCGTACAGGACCGCCCTTGCCCCGTATTTGACCGCTACTACTCGGGTCGAGGGGACTGTCGGGTCGGAGCGCCACGCCCGGCCCCGCCTCACCCGTCCCGACGTAGTGCAGCCCATGGAGTGCAGCAGCAGCAGCAGCAGCAGCAACGCCTCGCCCGTGGCCCCGTCGGTCGGCAGCCCGGCCAGCTGTCCGACCTTCGGACCTTCGCTTACCGCCGACACCACCATCGGGTGGGTCAAGACAACAAACAATAGGTGCAGGAGTAGGCCATTCGGCCCTTCGAGCCAGCACCGCCATTCAATGTGATCATGGCTGATCATCCACAATCAGTACCCCGTTCCTGCCTTCTCCCCATATCCCCTGACTCCGCTATCTTTAAGAGCCCTGTCTAGCTCTCTCTTGAAAGTATCCAGAGAACCTGCCTCCACCGCCCTCTGAGGCAGAGAATTCCACAGACTCACCACTCTCTGTGAGAAAAAGTGTTTCCTCGTCTCCGTTCTAAATGGCTTACTCCTTATTCATAAACTGTGTGGCCCCTGGTTCTGGATTCCCCCAACATCGGGAACATGTTTCCTGCCTCTAGCGTGTCCAAGCCCTTAACAATCCTATATGTTTCAATGAGATACCCTCTCATCCTTCTAAACTCCAGAGTGTACAAGCCCAGCTGCTCCATTCTCTCAGCATATGACAGTCCCGCCATCCCGGGAATTAACCTTGTAAACCTACGCTGCACTCCCTCAATAGCAAGAATGTCCTTCCTCAAATTAGGGGACCAAAACTGCACACAATACTCTAGGTGTGGTCTCACTAGGGCTCTGTACAACTGCAGAAGGACCTCTTTGCTCCTATATTCGATTCCTCTTGTTATAAAGGCCAACATGCCATTCGCTTTCTTCACTGCCTGCTGTACCTGCATGCTTACTCTCATTGACTGATGTACAAGGACCCCCAGATCCCGTTGTACTTCCCCTTTTCCCAACTTGACGCCATTTAGATAGTAATCTGCCTTCCTGTTTTTGCTACCAAAGTGGATAGCCTCACATTTATCCGCATTAAACTTCATCTGCCATGCATCTGCCCACTCACCCAACCTGTCCAAGTCACCCTGCATTCTCATAGCATCCTCCTCACAGTTCACACTGCCACCCAGTTTTGTGTCGTCTAAGTGTACATTTAGGAATTAATTTCACCAACAACTTCTCCTGGACCACCCATATTGAAGCAATGACCAAGAAAGCACAACCAGGCTTAGAAGGCTTAGGAAGTTTGGCATGTCCACTACAACTCTCACCAACTCCTACAGATGCGCCGTAGAAAGTATTTTATCGGGATGCATCACAGCGCTGTTTACCAAGATAGCAAGAAATTGCAGCAAATTGTGGACGCAGCCCAGACCATCACACAAACCAACCTCCCTTCCATTGACTCCATCTACACCTCACGCTGCCTCGGCAAGGCCAGCAGCATCATCAAGGACCAGTCGCACCCCGGCCACTCCCTCTTCTCCCCTCTCCCATCATTGTAGAGAAGAGGTACAGAAGTGTGAAAACGCACACCTCCAGATTCAGGAACAGTTTCTTCCCAGCTGTTATCAGGCAACTGAACCATCCCACCAACAACCAGAGAGCAGTCCTGAGCTACTATCTACCTCATTGGTGACCCTCGGACTATCTTTGATCGTACTTTGCTGGCTTTACCTTGCACTAAACATTATTCCCTTATCATGTATCTATACACTGTTAACGGCTCGATTGTATTCATGTATTTCTGCTGACTGGTTAGCACGCAACAAAAGCTTTTCACTGTACCTCGGTACACGTGACAATAAACTAAACTGAAACGGAAACACTTGTACTGTATCTGAGTTGTTTATCTAAGATGTATCTTAGTGCTTATGTATAGTGTCCTGTATACAAAAATGATTTTCACTGTACCTCGGTAGTGAGTTGAGGAATGCAGTTGAACAGAGGGAACTAGGAATAACTGTGCACAGTTCCCTGAAAGTGGAATCTCATGTAGATAGGGTGGTAAAGAAAGCTTTTGGTGTGCTGGCCTTTATAAATCAGAGCATTGAGTATAGAAGTTGGGATGTAATGTTAAAATTGTACAAGGCATTGGTGAGGCCAATTTTGGAGTATGGGGTACAATTTTGGTCGCCAAATTATAGGAAGGATGTCAACAAAATAGAGAGAGTACAGAGGAGATTTACTAGAATGTTGCCCGGGTTTCAGCAACTAAGTTACAGAGAAAGGTTGAACAAGTTAGGTCTTTATTCTTTGGAGCGCAGAAGGTTAAGGGGGGACTTGATAGAGGTCTTTAAAATGATGAGAGGGATAGACAGAGTTGACGTGGATAAGCTTTTTCCATTGAGAGTAGGGAAGATTCAAACAAGAGGACATGACTTGAGAATTAAGGGACAGAAGTTTATCGATAACATGAGGGGGAACTTCTTTACTCAGAGAGTGGTAGCTGTGTGGAATGAGCTTCCAGTGAAGGTGGTGGAGGCAGGTTCGATTTTATCATTTAAAAATAAATTGGATAGGTATATGGACGGGAAAGGAATGGAGGGTTATGGTCTGAGTGCAGGTAGATGGGACTAGGGGAGAATAAGTGTTCGGCACGGACTAGAAGGGTCGAGATGGCCTGTTTCCGTGCTGTAATTGTTATATGGTTATATGGTTATATGGTACGTGATAAATGATATACCATATCTAAACATTCATGGAAACAACACACTCATCATGAGCTAATAATCTATTTTAGTCAGGCACAAAAAGCTGGAGTAACTCAGTGGGTCAGGCAGCATCTCTGGAGGGAAGGAATAGGTGACGATTCGGCTCATTTCCATTCTTTTCTCTCAGTCTGAAGAAGGGTCTCAACCCGAGACATCAGCTATTAATTTTCTCCATGGATGCTGCCTGACCCGCTGAGTTACTCCAGCATTTTGTGTCTATCTTCGGTGTAAACCAACATCTGCAGTTCCTTCCTACGCTTCTGGGTGGCACGGTGGCGCAGCGGTAGAGCTGCTGCCTTACAGCATCTGAAACCCGGGTTCGATCTTGACTACGGGTGCTGTCTGGACGGAGTTTGTACGTTCTCCCCGTGACCTGCGTGGGGTTTTTCTCCATGATCTTCAATCGCCTCCCACCCTCCAAGGACGTACAGGTTTGTAGGTTAATTGGCTTAGTATAATTGTCAATTGTCCCTGGTGTGTGTAGGGTAGTGGGGATCGCTGGCCGGTGCAGACTTGGTGGGTCGAAGGGCCTGTTTCTGCTCTGTATCTCTAAACTAAACTATCCGCTGCTCTAGGTGTCAGCTGATCTACATCGGTGAGACCAAGCGCAGGCTTGGCGATCGCTTCGCCCAACACCTCCGCTCAGTTCTTAATAACCAACCTGATCTCCCGGTGGCTCAGCGCTTCAACTCCCCCTCCCATTGCGAATCCGACCTTCCTGTCCTGGGCCTCCGCCATGGCCAGAATAAGTCCCACTGTAACTTGGAGGAGCAGCACCTCATATTTCACTTGGGTAATTTACACCCCAGCGGTATGAACATTGACTTCTCCAATTTCAGGTAGTCCCTGCTTTCTCTCTCCTTCTCCTCCCCTTCCCAGCTCTCCCACAGCCCACTGTCTCTGCCTCTTCCTTTCCTTTTCCCGCACCCCCCCCGACATCAGTCTGAAGAAGAGTCTCGACCAGAAACGTCGCCTATTCCTTCGCTCCATAGATGCTGCCTCACCCGCTGAGCTTCTCCAGCTTTATTGTTTACCTTCGATTTTTCCTGCATCTGCAGTTCTTTCTTAAACAAAACTCTTTTAGTCTTAATGTACAGCATAGAAACTGGCCCTTCGGCCCACTGCATCCATGCTTTCCTTTTACTACTGGACAAGAGTTAATAGAGTCAAGAGTGCTTTATTGTCATATGTACCAAAACAGAACAATGGCATTCTTACATTTAGCGGCACAACAGATATGTCAACAGAGTACACTGTAAACACCATAATAAATAACAAAATAGGTTCACAAGGTCATAAGGAACAGGAGTAGAGTTAGGCCATTCGGCCCATCAAGTCTACTCCGCCATTCAATCATGGCTGATCTATCTCTCCTACCCCATTCTCCTGCCTTCTCCCCATAACCTCTGACACCCGCAATAATCAAGAATCTATCTATCCCTGCCTTACAAATATCATCTGACTTGGCCTCCACAGCCTTCTGTGGCAAATAATTCCACAGATTCACCACCCTCTGACTAAAGACATTTCTTCCTAAAATAACATCCTTTAATTCTGAGGCTGTGACCCTCTGGTCCTAGACTCTCCCACTAGTGGAAACATCCTCTCCACATCCACTCTACCCAAGGCTTTCACTATTCTGTAAGTTTCAATGAGGTTCCCCCCTCGTCCTTTTAAACTCCAGCGAGTACAGGCCCAGTGCCGACAAACGCTCATCATAAGTTAACCTACTCATTTCTGGGATTGTTTTTGTAAACCTCCTCTGGATCCTCATTCCTAGGATCAAGGTCAGGAATAAGAATACAGAAACATAAACAATAAATGCATAAAGGTACCTGCCTCAACTACCATATAACCATATAACAATTACAGCACGGAAACAGGCCATCTCGGCCCTTCTAGTCCGTGCCGAACACTTATTCTCCCCTAGTCCCATATACCTGCGCTCAGACCATAACCCTCCATTCCTTTCCCGTCCATATAACTATCCAATTTATTTTTAAATGATAAAAACGAACCTGGCTCCACGACCTTCACTGAAAGCTCATTCCACACAGCCACCACTCTCTGAGTAAAGAAGTTCCCCCTCATGTTACCCCTAAACTTCTGTCCCTTAATTCTCAAGTCATGTCCCTTTGTTTGAATCTTCCCTACTCTCAGTGGGAAAAGCTTATCCACGTCAACTCTGTCTATCCCTCTCATCATTTTAAAGACCTCTATCAAGTCCCCCCTTAACCTTCTGCGCTCCAAAGAATAAAGCCCTAACTTGTTCAACCTTTCTCTGTAACTTAGTTGCTGAAACCCAGGCAACATTCTAGTAACTCTCCTCTGTACTCTCTCTGTTTTGTTGACATCCTTCCTATAATTTGGCGACCAAAATTGTACCCCATACTCCAGAATTGGCCTCACCAATGCCTTGTACAATTTTAACATTACATCCCAACTTCTATACTCAATGCTCTGATTTATAAAGGCCAGCACACCAAAAGCTTTCTTTACCACCCTATCTACATGAGATTCCACTTTCAGGGAACTGTGCACAGTTATTCCCAGATCCCTCTGTTCACCTGCATTCTTCAATTCCCTACCATTTACCATGTACGTCCTATTTTGATTTGTCCTGCCAAGATGTAGCACCTCACACTTATCAGCATTAAACTCCATCTGCCATCTTTCAGTCCACTCTTCCAACTGGCATAAACCTCTCTGTAGACTTTGAAAATCTACTTCATTATCCACAACCCCACCTATCTTAGTATCATCTGCATACTTACTAATCCAATTTACCACACCATCATCCAGATCATTGATGTACATGACAAACAACAGTGGACCCAACACAGATCCCTGTGGCACCCCACTCGTCACTGGCCTCCAACCTGACAAACAGCCATCCACCATTACTCTCTGGCATCTCCCATTCAGCCACTGTTGAATCCATCTTGCTACTCCACCATTAATACCCAACCATTGAACCTTCTTAACCAACCTTCCATGAGGAACCTTGTCAAAGGCCTTACTGAAGTCCATATATACAACATCCACTGCTTTACCCTCATCAATTTCCCGAGTAACCTCTTCAAAAAATTCAAGAAGATTAGTCAAACATGACCTTCCAGGCACAAATCCATGTTGACTGTTCCTAATCAGACCCTGTTTATCCAGATGCTTATATATATTATCTCTAAGTATCCTTTCCATTAATTTGCCCACCACTGACGTCAAACTAACAGGTCTATAATTGCTAGGTTTACTCTTAGAACCCTTTTTAAACAATGGAACAACATGCGCAGTACGCCAATCCTCCGGTACTATTCCCGTTTCTAATGACATTTGAAATATTTCTGTCATAGCCCCTGCTATTTCTACACTAACTTCCCTCAATGTCCTAGGGAATATCCTGTCCGGACCTGGAGACTTATCCACTTTTATATTTCTCAAAAGTGTCAGTACTTCCTCTTCTTTGAATCTCATAGTTTCCATGGCTACTCTACTTGTTTCCCTTACCTCACATAATTCAATATCCTTCTCCTTGGTGAATACCGAAGAAAAGAAATTGTTCAATATCTCCCCATCTCTTTTGGCTCTGCAGATAGCTGTCCACTCTGACTCTCTAATGGACCAATTTTATCCCTCGTTATCCTTTTGCTATTAATATAGCTGTAGAAACCCTTTGGGTTTACTTTCACCTTACTTGCCAAAGCAACCTCATATCTTCTTTTAGCTTTTCTAATTTCTTTCTTAAGATTCTTTTTACATTCTTTATACTCCTCAAGCACCTCATTTACTCCATGCTGCCTATAATTATTGTAGATCTCCCTCTTTTTCCGAACCAAGTGTCCAATTTCCCTTGAAAACCAGGGCTCTTTCCGATTTTTACTATTTCCTTTCAACCGAACAGCGACATAAAGATTCTGTACTCTTAAAATTTCACCTTTAAATGTCCTCCATTTCTCTTCCACATCCTTCCCATAAAACAAAATGTCCCAATTTACTCCTTTTAAATCCTTTCGCATCTCCTCAAAGTTAACCTTTCTCCAATCAAAAATCTCAACCCTAGGTCCGGTTCTGACCCTCTCCATAATTATATTGAAACTAATGGTATTGTGATCACTGGTCCCGAACTGTTCCCCAACGCATACCTCTGCCACCTGACCCGACTACCTCCTCCAGTAGCTTGTTCCATGCACCCACCATGCTCTGTGTGAAGATTTGCCCCTCAGATTCCTATCAAATCTTTCCCTCCTCACCTTAAACCAACAGTATGTCCTCTGGTTCTCTGCAGATGGAACTGAATTCGAATAAGTGTGAGATGTAAGGGCAGTAGACCTGCTGCCTCACTGCTACAGAGGCCCAGGTTCGATCCTGACTACTGGTGCTGTCTGCGCGGAGTTTGCACGTTCTCCCCGTGGACCTGCGTGAGCTTTCTCCGGGTGCTAGATTACTGCAACTCCCTTTACACTGGCATCAGCCAATCTTCCCTGTCCCGCCTGCAACTGGTCCAAAACGCCGCAGCGAGACTCCTGACGGGCACCCGAAAAAGGGACCACATCACCCCGATCCTGGCCTCTCTCCACTGGCTCCTTGTGCAGTTCCATATAAACTTCAAGATCCTCCTCTATGTTTACAAAGCCCTTAACGGGCTTGCCCCCTCCTACATTAAAAGTCTGCTCACCCACCACTCCACCTCCAGGTCCCTCAGATCGGCCGACTTGGGGTTGCTGAACATCCCGCGGTTTAGGCATAAGCTTAGGGGCGACCGTGCCTTTGCGGTTGCAGCTCCTAGACTGTGGAACAGCATCCCTCTTCCCATCAGAACTGCCCCCTCCATCGACACCTTTAAGTCAAGACTAAAAACGTATCTATACTCCCAAACCTTTCCTGACGTCCACTGAGCGAGGGCTATATGTATATATGTATGTAGTTTGTTTGTTTACACTATTCTTATAACAAATGTAAACCACTTTGGCCAACGAGAGTTGTTTTTTAAATGTGCTAAATAAATAAATGTAACTTGACTTGACTCCGGTTTCCTCCCACACTCCAAAGGCGTGTGGGTTTATGGGTTAATTAGCTTGTGTAAATTGGGTCAAGTGCCTATAATAGAACAAGTGTACGGGTGATGCGGACTCGGTGGACCGAAGGGCCTGTCTCCATGCTGTAACTCTGAACTAAACTAGAGAAACAGGGTAATGAGGAATTCTGCTGCATCACCTGGGACCCACAGGTGGCAGTAGTGAGGCAGCCTGCCAACCACTGCCATCTGCAGGTATGTGAGGGATCTGCAGGCAGGGTCACTGTTATCTTCTTGTTGAGCCCACACACAAGATTAGAACTTTTTAAGAAGGAACTGCAGATGCTGGAAAATCGAAGGTAGACAAAAGAAAAATGCTGGAGAAACTCAGCGGGTGCAGCAGCATCTATGGAGCGGGGATCTTATAGAAACGTACAAAATTCTTATGGGGTTGGACAGGCTAGATGCAGGAAGATTGTTCCCGATGTTGGGGAAGTCCAGAACAAGGAGTCACAGTTTAAGGATAAGGGGGAAATCTTTTAGGACCGAGATGAGAAAAAAAAATTTCACACAGAGAGTGGTGAATCTGTGGAATTCTCTGCCACAGAAGGTAGTTGAGGCCAGTTCATTGGCTATATTTAAGAGGGAGTTAGATGTGGCCCTTGTGGCTAAAGGGATCAGGGGGTATGGAGAGAAGGCAGGTACAGGATACTGAGTTGGATGATCAGCCATGATCACATTGAATGGCGGTGCAGGCTCGAAGGGCCGAATGGCCTACTCCTGCACCTATTTTCTATGTATCTATGTATCTATGTATGGAGCAAAGGAAATAGGCAACGGTTCGGTCTGAAGAAGGGTTTCGGCCTATTTCCTTCGCTCCATAGATGCTGCTGCACCCGCTGAGTTTCTCCAGCATTTTTTTGTGTACCCAAGATTAGATGTTGTTCTGCCAGAGCTGAACACATTTCTCAGCATCTGCACACAATGGTATCTGTCTTGTCGCTTCTTGTGCATCTTGTGCGTGCTGGTGTAA
Source organism: Amblyraja radiata (assembly GCF_010909765.2). NCBI lineage: Eukaryota > Metazoa > Chordata > Chondrichthyes > Rajiformes > Rajidae > Amblyraja > Amblyraja radiata. The sequence continues at coordinate 185,053,168 of NC_045956.1, forward strand.
AGATCGGTGGAAACAGGGGCCACACAGTTTAAGAATAATCGGTAAGCCATTTAGAACGGAGACGAGGAAACACTTTTTCTCACAGAGAGTTGTGAGTCTGTGGAATTCTCTGCCTCTGAGGGCGGTGGAGGCAGGTTCTCTGGATGCTTTCAGGAGAGAGTTAGATAGGGCTCTTAAAAATAGCGGAGTCAGGGGATATGGGGAGAAGGCAGGAACAGGGTACTGAGTTGGATGATCAGCCATGATCACATTGAATGGCGGTGCTGGCTGGAAGGGCCGAATGGCCTACTCCTGCACCTATTGTCTATTGTCTATTGACGTGAACACTATTTCCTTGTCCCCATCCATCACTGTTATAGAAAAGATCGACACAAAGTGCTGGAGTAACTCAGCGAGTCAGGCAGCATCTCTGGAGAAAAGGAATCGGTGATGTTTCATGTTGTGTCCCTTCTTCAGGCTGTTAGTTAGTTTAGTTCATGAGTTATCGGAGTAGATTTGGGCCATTTGGCCCATTTTATTGCCTGCTCCGCCATTCAATCATGACTGATCTATCTCTCCCTCTCAACCCCATTCCCCTGCTTTCTCCCCACAACACTGACACCCGTACTAATCAATAATCTGTCAATCTCAGTCTTAAATTATATTTGATTATTGTTGCGCATTCTGAGGTACAGTGAGAAGCTTTTTGTTGCGTGCTGTCCAGTCAGCTGAATGACTATACATGATTACAGCCGTCCACAGTGTACAGATGCAGGACAAAGGGAATATTGTTTAGTGCAAGATAAAGTCCAGTAAACTCTGATTACAGATATTCCGAGGGTCTCCAATGAAGTTGATGGGACTTCTGCAGTTGTATAGGGCTCTGGTGAAACCACATCTGGAGTATTGTGTACAGTTTTGGTCTCCTAATTTGAGGAAGGACATCCTTGTGATTGAGACAGTGCAGCGTAGGTTCACGAGATTGATCCCTGGGATGGCGGGACTGTCATATGAGGAAAGATTGAAAAGACTAGGCTTGTATTCACTGGAGTTTAGAAGGATGAGGAGGAATCTTATAGAAACATATAAAATAGTAAGATTAAACGAGAACTTACCAGTTTGAAGTTTGATCTGTATTTTATGAGGAGTTACGATGAGGGATTATGTGAAGAACCCGCTCAGTGCGCAGGCGCGGCATACTTCCAAGCAGCGGTGTGGAATCACAGATAGACACAGTTATTTGAAGTAAACATAGTAAAGATAAGGAGACATCAATTTATTAGTTTGATCCATATAATGAGGGTGGGAGCGGAGGGCACGTAATCCCTCATCGTAACTCCTCATAAAATACAGATCAAACTTCAAACTGGTAAATTCTCGTTTAATCTTACTATTTTACTTCGGAGTCACGTGAGTGACTACGTGAAGATTTCAAAGCTCCGTGATTTCAAACCGTGTAACAGTTTCATTTCACTCACTGCCGAAGTTCTTGAGGGAGGAAGTGTTATCGTAATGAACCAATGAGTCTATTTGTAGAAAAACACAATGGTATTTTTTAAACAATAACAACAAAGAATTAAGTTGCTCCCCTGGGCTTAAATTAAATATTTGCAGTTCGTAAATCTTTACTGCAAATAAACCAGGTTTTGCCAACGGCTTATTATAACATTTCTGAACGGTCTTTTCCCTTCCCACCATCCTGCTGTAGCCAGGATGTGGTCTATAGGCATGTCCATTCTTTCGCCGTCGACATGGATGCTGCCCTGGTGGAATAAAATTTGTACATGTTAGTGTTTATCCCAGCAGTTTCTAGCACCTGCTTGAGCCATCTCGCAATGGTTTGGCTCGTCACCCGACCATAAGGTTTTTGTGACTGACCCACAAGGCTTTTCATCTCCCTCGAATATTTTGGTTGTGTCTATGTAGGATAGTAGGTGGGTCATGGCACATAACCGTGGTTCTGGTGGGTAAGCCACGACTGGATTAGGTGTTCCTGGTCTGCTCTGTTTGACCAGTCGCTGGATAACGACAGATCTGGTCTGGAGCTGTGATCATGTTGTCCAGTCGCAATAGGTGTAGTGACTGGACCCTCTGAGCGGATACAAGTGCCATCAACATGAGCGTCTTTAGTGTAGCTTGCTCGAGGCCGAGGGATTTGGCTGGTGGCCATTCCCTGAGATATGTCAGGACCACACTGATATCCCAAATATGGGTATACCTGGGCTTAGGGCTTGATATTGTAAATGCCCTTCAGCAGTTTTAAAACCAGTGGATGGGATCCCATCGCCTGTTGTCCTGCCGCTGGTTTGAGATAAGCAGAAAGAGCACTCTGCGCTGTGTTGATGGCACTGTAACTGATCCCTACATCGTGGTGTAGATAGGCCAGGAACTCCAGTATGTTGGTGGCTGTAGCTGTTGCGTATGTTGTCCATGTTTCCTGGCAGTACTTCTCCCTTTTTTGATGCTGGTTAAGTACTGCCTCTTGGTGGATGTTCGAAGGGATGCCGACATGGTGGTGATGGTTTGTTTGGACAATCCCAGTTCCAGGTAAGGTCTATTCAAACTTGCAACCCAGGCGTTTAATTTTCTCATGGCATGGGTGTTTAGCTTACCTGGTAGGTAAGTAGCTGATAGCCAAATATGTCTTTCGACATACCATTGCCAAATCATGTTGACCAATTTGTCGCATGATAATGATTTTATGCCACCCACATGGTTAATATAAGCCATCACCGTAGTATTTATCAATTTGTAACCGAACATGCAAGTGCTGCATATTAGATACATATGCTTTTAAACCATAAAAGGCGCCCAACATCTCTAGATAGTTAATTCCCAGTGTAAGTAGTAATGATGACTCTAGGTTAGTCCATCTACCACCTGTGCTGGATATGGAGTTAGTCGCTCCCCAGCCTTGAGCACTGGCATCTGTTTGAATAACTAAAGTAGGGTTAGTGATAACAATAGGGCTGAAACTATGCCAAACGTTTTCTGCCCACCACTGTAGCTCTGATATTGCTTCAGTGGGTAATTTCATGACACGATCATAGTGACCTGTATGTCGTTTTATTGCCTGTACCTTTGCTCTTTGTAAATTTTTGATAGTGCAAAGGTCCGAATTGTGTAGCCGGAAATGCTGCTACCATTTCCCCAATTACTCTTGCTACTTGTCGAATAGTTGGTCGCTCATTGACCATTAAATTGTTGCATGATTGTGCTAATTCAACCATTTTTGCCTTTGGCAAGGTACCAGTCATATGGACTGAGTTAATTGTGAAGCCCAGGTAGTCCATGATAGTGGATGGCTTCAACTTAGATTTATCTGGATGTAGGACGAACCCCAGAGTTTCGAGGAGCTGTTTTGTAGCTGATACTGCTGCCACAGCCAATTCCATTGTTTTCCCTACTACAGTATCAGAATATCATCCAGATATGCCATGACAATATGTTTTTGTTTTCTTAGTATTGCCATGGCTGGGTTCAATATTTTGGTGAAAAATCTTGGGGCTGAAGTTCGCCCATAGGGCAATGCTTTGTACCATCCAGATAAATTTTAGGTATCTGCGATGATCCTTGTATATGGGTACTAGATAGTAAGCATCTTTAAGATCAATGCTTGCCATGAAGTGTCCTTTGGAATTCAGTTGTTTGGCAGTAACATATGTCTCCATTTTGAAATGTATATACTTAACAAATTTGTTTAGTGATGTTAAGTCAATGATGATGCGACAGCCACCATCTTTTTTGGTTTTAGTAAATATATTCGATACAAATTCCAAAGGTTCATGTTTGGTCTTTTCGATGACCCCCTTTGTGATTAGTCTCACCAGTTCAGCTTGTCCCTCACGTCTCTTTGACGGAGGGAGAAATACCCTTTGGGGCCAATGTTGAACTGGCGGCGTTTTTTCTGACATTAATTGTATTTTATATCCACTAATGCTGTTGAGTCTATACTTGTCACTCGTGACCATACCCCATGCTTCTTTAAACAAGTGTAATCTCCCCCCTGTTAATAAAGCACCCTTATTCTCTATATGCTGGTAGGAACCAGACCCACCTACTTCCATGGTTAGTGGCGATTCTGTTTCTTCATTTTCCTGAAGGTTCTGTTCTGACGTGCTGGTGATGTTGGGGGGAGGCGCATTTTCCAGAGGGTCCGCTGCGGGCCCTGATCTAAAAAGATCTTTGGGGATAATGTGCGGACCCCAAGCGTTCACCAGTCCCATATTGCGGACGTCAACTGGTGGATGCCGTGGGGTGCTGCCGCTTGGGTATCGGAGGTCTTGGTTTGCTCGTCCCGGGGCCTGCCCTCATTAGGCCGAAGGTTTTTGATGCTTCCTCCATCTCCTTCAGTTTTTTATTGAGATCTTTCCCAAATAGCAGCGCGTCCGTCTCCGCAGCTGGGGCTTTACACAAGCCAGTAAATTTGGGATTGAGGGCAGGTTTTATGATTTCCCTCCGGAGATTGTTGATCTCAAATTGTGTGGTACACATTAATGCCAGCACATCCTGCTGGCAGGTATCCATCTCCGTGGTCTCCACGGAACGAGCAAAGGCTGTGATGGCCGACGTCAGGAGCCTTAGGATCCGCTGTAGCTTGAGTTCTTGGGTCCGGATGTGTGACCCCACATTCCCCCCAGATTTGGCTGTTGACATTTTTTACTTTGAGGGCCTCATAGTTTTCTGGTGCTGTGTTGTTTCAGCACCTCAGCGAGCACCTTTTCCAGTAATGGTTTATTGGATAGATGGTTGATGCTGGCCGCCATTCTTGGTTCCAGCGGTGCTCCAGCCCGTGGGGTTGCTACAAAGCGGTCCATCACACCCAACAGCTCTTCCTGTTCCTGCACCCCTGGCATACTCCCGAATTCGTCCGCCTGCCCCTGTTCCAGACCAGCCCAGCCCTGGTCACCAATGCTAGCCTCCAGTAATGAGGGAGCAGAGGGCAGTGCATGAAACACTGTGGAGGGGGTGCCTGACCTCCCTCCGCGAGAGCGCTCTTTCTGCGCATCTCGCTGGAGCTGCTCCAATAGCTGTTGGATGCAGCTCAGGCGGCTGTCTCTCCTCCATTTAGGTGGAGACATGTCCCCGTCTGACAAATCGGACGCCACCGGCCGGATGCCTCTTCGGATGGCTAGACATCCAGCCCGTAGTTCAGGCACTAGCGGGACTGGGCTCGGCGCGGTGATGGGGATAGCGGCGCGACCGGTAATTGTTCCTACCGCCTTCTTCTGGAGCTTTTGTGCCTTGTAGATGCGAGAGCGCCCCTCGCTTGCCCCTCTCTTCCATTTTGCTCCGTGAACCGCTCCAGCGGCTCAGGCGGCTCTCTCTCGCCTCGTGCGGGTGGAGAGACGTCCCGTCCGTAATCGGGAACCTGCCGGATGCCTCTTCGGGTGGCTATGTATCCAGCCCGCTTCGCAGGTACTAGCGGGCTGGCCTCGGCACGGTGTCGGGGAATAGAGGAACACCGGGTAACGCTCCTACCGCCTGTTGCTGCCCCCCTCCCCGACGGGAAAACGTTTCTCCTTGAACGGGGGGCAGTTTTGTTCCAGAGCCTTTTTCTCTGCCTGTAAAAAACACAAGCAGAAAAAGGCTCACCTGTAAAAGAAACCCGACCTCAGGGTACTCACCTGACGGTCCGGTTCATTCTGTAGCGGGAGCGCCTAACTCCCGTTGCAGCCGCTGTTGCACTGCTGGCGTAATGCCACGCCTGCGCACTGAGCGGGTTCTTCACGTAGTCACTCATGTGACTCTGAAGTAAAATTATAAAAGGACTGGTCAAGCTAGATGCAGGAAAAATGTTCCCAATGTTGGGCGAGTCCAGAACCAGGGGCCACAGTCTGAGAATAAAGGGGAGGCCATTTAAGACTGAGGTGAGAAAAAACTTTTTCACCCAGAGAGTTGTGAATTTGTGGAATTCCCTGCCACAGAGGGCAGTGGAGACCAAGTCACTGGATGGATTTAAGAGAGAGTTAGATAGAGCTCTAGGGGCTAGTGGAGTCAAGGGATATGGGGAGAAGGCAGGCACGGGTTATTGATAGGGGATGATCAGCCATGATCACAATGAATGGCGGTGCTGCCTCGAAGGGCCGAATGGCCTCCTCCTGCAACTATTTTCTATGTTTCTATGTTTCTATGTTTCTATGTTAGGACCGCTCTCTAGTTGGTGAGAGGATGGTTCATTTGCCTGGTAACAGCTGGGAAGAAACTGTCCCGGAATCTGAAACTGTCCCTCAAACCACCACTTTCTATCCTGCCCCACCCTGTCCCCTCACCCCCACTCCCTCCCTCAGTCTGAAGAAGGGTCTCGACCCGAAACGTCACCTATTCCTTTGCTCCATGGATGTTGCCTCACCCGCTGAGTTTCTCCAGCATTTGACTCTACCTTCTGAATCTGGAGGTGTGCGTTTTCACACTTCTGTACCTTTTGCCTGATGGGAGAGGGGAGAAGAGGGAGTGGCCGGGGTGCGACTGGCCCTTGATGATGCTGCTTGCATAACACTATTCATACAAGTTCAAAGAAAGTCACCTATTAAAGTTATTTCCCCACTCTAATCCAGATAAATTGGGGCAATTAACTGAAATTGTAAATTCAGATGTAAACGTGGACACTGGGTTACAGTCGATCTTTCATATTTTCTCCCTCTCTCTCCCCCCCCTCTCACCCTCCTCCTGCCCCTCTCACCCTCCTCCTCTCCTCCTCTCTCTCTTTCCCTCTCTCTCATTCTCTGTCCCTCCCCCCACTCTCCCTTCCTCCCTCTCTCCTTATCTCTCCCTATCCATCCCTCCTCCTCTCCCCTTCTCTCCCTCCCTCCCTCCCTCCCTCCCTCCCTCCCTCCCTCCCTCCCTCCCTCCCTCACACACACAGTGTAATCCAGTCTATAAGTGGGTCACTGAGCACGGCATCATTGGGAATGAGGTCACAGTGCCCAGCAAACAGTGTGTTGCCGTGCAGTCTGCCATGTACACAAATCATTCAGCCTGCATCAGCACTGCAGCGGATGAGTGCGTCCAGCATTCCTTCCCTCCCCCAACACCATCCTTCCCCCAGCCTGCCCCCCACTACCCTCCTCCCCACCCCCTCACCCCCACTGCCCCCTCCCCACCCTGCCCCCTCACCCCACCCCCCCTCCCCACCCTGCCCCCTCACCCCCACTGCCCCCTCCCCACCCTGCCCCCTCACCCACACTCACGCCCTCCCCACCCTGCCCCCTCACCCCCACTGCCCCCTCCCACCCTGCCACCCCTCACCCACCCCCCCTCCCCACCCTGCCACCCTGCACCCCCACTCCCCCCCTCCCCACCCACCCTTCCCCCTCACCCCCACTCCCCCCCTCCCCACCCTGCCCCCATTCATTCACTCATTCACTCATTCACTCATTCATTCATTCTTTCACTCATTCACTCACTCATTCACTCACTCATTCATTCATTCACTCACTCATTCACTCACTCATTCACTCACTCACTCGCTCATTCATTCATTCATTCACTCATTCATCCACTCATTCATTCTTTCACTCATTCACTCAATCATTCACTCACTCATTCACTCATTCACTCATTCATTCTTTCACTCATTCACTCATTCACTCATTCACTCACTCATTCATTCATTCACTCATTCACTCATTCTCTCATTCACTCACTCATTCATTCATTCATTCACTCATTCATTCACTCATTCATTCACTCATTCACTCATTCACTCACTCATTCACTCATTCACTCTTTCATTCACTCACTCACTCACTCATTCATTCATTCATTCACTCATTCATTCACTCATTCATTCACTCACTCATTCATTCATTCACTCACTCATTCACTCATTCACTCACTCATTCACTCTTTCATTCACTCACTCATTCACTCTTTCATTCACTCACTCATTCATTCATTCATTCATTCACTCATTCATTCACTCATTCATTCACTCACTCATTCATTCATTCACTCACTCATTCACTCATTCACTCACTCATTCACTCTTTCATTCACTCACTCATTCACTCTTTCATTCACTCACTCATTCATTCATTCATTCATTCATTCACTCACTCATTCACTCACTCATTCACTCATTCACTCACTCATTCATTCACTCATTCACTCATTCACTCATTCACTCACTCATTCACTCATTCATTCATTCATTCATTCATTCATTCATTCATTCATTCACTCACTCATTCACTCATTCACTCACTCATTCATTCATTCATGAAGTCGAGGGCCTAATTTATGTGTATCTATAACAAAGTAAATTAAACATTGTCACTAATGCCAGCCTGTTGTAGAGTAATAAGTCTTTAACATCTAACCTCGGAGCTGCCTGCGATAACTTACCGGGAAAAAATGCTCCGATCGCGGGGCCTATGTATTTAACATAGTGAAGCCGTGGTCTCAATTAAACATCTAGTTTAGTTTAGAGATACAGCGCAGAAACAGGCCCTTCGACCCACCGAGTCTGCACCGACCAGCGATCCCCGCTCACTAACACTATCCTGCACACACTGGGGACAATTTACATTTATACCAAGACAATCACGGGGGTAACGTGCAAACTCCGATCAGACAGCACCCGCGAAAAGGACTCTCCTAGTGGCAGCATGCTGTAAGGTTATAACGTCGTTTGCTCCCTTGACTTTGAACTCCTTGCTTACCTGACTCTTTCAATGTTACTTGTTATTACTTGTTTTCAAGACACGGTCTAACCTTTTTTTAGAGTGTTGATAACACTTTTATACGTTTCAATCGTGTAAAGGATGGAGACAAGAGCAAAAAAAGCTTCTCCAAGGAAGGAGCGTGGGGAAGGCGCAGCCTCTGACCCTGGTACCTTAGAAGCAATATCGAAAATGAACGGCGAAACAAACACAAGATTCTGCGGTTTGGAAGAAACGATGAAAGGAATTTCGAGCAAATTGAAGGAAGTTCAAGACAAGGTGATTATGTTACAAGATGAATCTCGTGAACAGAAGGAACAGAGAGCACCCACAGTGAGGATTACACTTACACCAAGTCAATTAGCCTACAAACCTGTACGTCTTTGGAGTGTGGGAGGAAACTGAAGATCTCGGAGAAAACCCACGCAGGTCACGGGGAGAAGGTGCAAACTCCGTACAGACTCTTCTTAGAATAAAGGGGAGGACATTTAAGACTGAGGTGAGAATTTGTTTTTTAATGTACAATAGACAATATAGAATAGAGAATATACAATAGGCAATTGTGGAATTCCCTGCCACAGAGGGCAGTGGAGGCCAAGTCACTGGATGGATTTAAGAGAGAGTTAGATAGAGCTCTAGGGGCTAGTGGAGTCAGGGGGATATGGGGAGAAGGCAGGAACGGGGTACTGATTGGGGACGATCAGCCATGATCACAATGAATGGTGGTGCTGGCTCAAAGGGCCGAATGGCCTCCTCCTGCACCTATTTTCTATGTTTCGATGTTTCTATGACAGCACCCATACTCAGGATGGAACCCGGGTCTCCGGCGCTGCATTCACTGTAAGGCAGCAACTCTACCGCTGCGCCACTGTGTTCTAAGTAGCGGGCGATTTATTAACATTGGCGCACACCAGGAGACTAGTCCACGCTGATCTCCTGAGCGTGACTTTGGCACGGCTTTTACATTCTCAGCCGGCAAGACTGCACAGAAAGTTGATGAACAGTAAAACTAGGTCTTAATTACAGAATGCAGGTGACAGGAAGACTTAATTAGGTAACACAGTAAGTCTTGATTACAGAATAAAATGATTCTCCACAAGTGTAACCCAGTTGAGGGAGTGCAGCGTAGGTTTCCCGGGATGGCGGGACTGTCATATGCTGAGAGAATGGAGCGGCTGGGCTTGTACACTCTGGAGTTTAGAAGGATGAGAGGATATCTCATTGCAACATATAAGAGTGTCAAGGCCTTGAGGCAGGAAACATGTTCCCGATGTTGGGGGAGACCAGAACCAGGGGCCACAGTTTAAGAATAAGGAGTAAGCCATTTAGAACGGATATGTGGAAACACTTTTTCACACAGAGAATTGTGAGTCTGTGGAATTCTCTGCCTCCGAGGGTGGTGGAGGCAGGTTCTCTGGATGCTTTCAAGAGAGAGCTAGATAGGGCTCTTAAAAATAGCGGAGTCAGGGGATTTTGGACAATAGGTGCAGGAGTAGGCTGTTTGGCCCTTCGAGCCAGCACCGCCATTCAATGTGATCATGACTGATCATCCACAATCAGTACTCCGATCCTGCCTTCTCCACAAATGCCCTCTGGTCCACGACTCTCCCACTAGTGGAAACATCCTCTCCACATCCACTTTATCCAGGCCTTTCACTAGTTGATAGGTTTCAATGAGGTACCCACTCATCCTTCAAAACCTCAGCGAGTACAGGCCCAGTGCCCATCTTTGGTATTCAAGCTGCATCTGCAGTTCCCTGTTTCTCCAGAGATGCTGCCTGACCCACTGAGTAATTCCAGCACATGGTCTCTTTTTTTCTGGACACCTGCGTCTGCTGTTCCCTGTATCTATATTTGGCTCTCGTTCTATTTCACCAAATCACCATCGGCTGATGTTTAATATTTAGTTTAGTTTAGTTTAGTTTTGTTCAGAGATACAACATGGATACAGAGGCCCTTCAGCCCATCCAGTCCACGTTGACCATCGATCACCCCATTCCCTAGTTCTATCCCACACACTAGCCTCAATTCACAGAAGCCAATTAACCTACAAACCTGCACGTCTTCGGGATGTGGGAGGAAACTGGAGTTCTGCAGTTGTACAGGGCCCTAGTGAGACCACACCTGGAGTATTGTGGGCAGTTTTGGTCCCCTAATTTGAGGAAGGACATTCTTGCTATTGAGGGAGTGCAGCGTATGTTGATTCCCGGGATGGCGGGACTGTCATATGCTGAGAGAATGGAGCAGCTGGGCTTGTACACTCTGGAGTTTAGAAGGATGAGAGGGTATCTCATTGAAACATACAAGATTGTTAAGGGCTTGGACACGCTAGAGGCAGGAAACATGTTCCCGATGTTGGGGGAGTCCAGAACCAGGGGCCACAGTTTAAGAATAAGGAGTAAGCCATTTAGAACGGAGACCAGGAAACACTTTTTCTCACAGAGAGTGGTGAGTCTGTGGAATTCTCTGCCTCAGAGGGCGGTGGAGGCAGGCTCTCTGGATGCTTTCAAGAGAGAGCTAGATAGGGCTCTTAAAGATAGCGGAGTCAGGGGATATGGGGAGAAGGCAGGAACGGGGTACTGATTGGGGATGATCAGCCATGATCACATTGAATGGCGGTGCTGGCTTGAAGGGCCAATTGGCCTACTCGTGCACCTATTGTCTATTGTCTATTGAAACCGGAGCACCTGGAGAAAACCCACACAGGTCATGGGGAGAACGTGCAAACTCCACTCAGGCAGCACCCGAGGTCAGGATCGAACCCAGATGTCTGACGCTGTAAGGCGGGAACTCTACCGCTGCGCCACCGTGCCACCCCAATTTTGGGTCAGAAGTTCACAAGTGATAGGGAGCAGAATTCGGCCATTCGGCCCATCAAGTCTAGTCCGCCATTCATTCACGGCTGATCTATCTCTCCCTCTCCACCCCATTCTCCTGCCTTCTCCCCATAACCTGTTACACCCTCCTTCAACTGAATGGAGCAGGGGGTAAAAGGCTGGGAAAGGGAAGTGGGTACAATTCCTTGTTACTCCAGAGATGCTGCATGACCTGCTGAGTTACTCCAGCATTTTGTTGGGTTTTTTCTGTTAACCAGCATCCGCTGTTCCTTGTGTCTATATTTTTGCTCTCGTTCTGTTTCACTAAATCACCATTTGTCAGGGGCAATATTTCTTGATGTGGGGCTGCATAGTTTACATTTGTTATTGTCACGGTTACAGACAAAAGCACCATGGGCAGTATTTGGTTTCAGACGCTGGGATCTTCCAATCCAGTGGTATGAATATTGACTTCTCTAACTTCAAGTAACCCTTGCTTTCCCTCTCTCTCTCCATCCCTCCCCCATCCTACTGTAGTTCTTTGACTAGTTTCACTGACAATAGACAATAGGTGCAGGAGCAGGCCATTCGGCCCTTCGAGCCAGCACCGCCATTCAATGTGATCATGGCTGATCATCCCCAATCAGTACCCCGTTCCTGCCTTCTCCCCATATCCCCTGACTCCGCTATTTTTAAGAGCCCTATCTAGCTCCCTCTTGAAAGCATCCAGAGAACCGGCCTCCACCGCCCTCTGAGGCAGAGAATTCCACAGACTCACCACTCTTTGTGAGAAAAAGTGTTTCCTCGTCTCCGTTCTAAATGGCTTACTCCTTATTCTTAAACTGCGGCCCCTGGTTCTGGACTCCCCCAACATCGGGATCATGGTTCCTGCCTCTAGCGTGTCCAAACCCTTAACAACCTTGTATGTTTCAATGAGATACCCTCTCATCCTTCTAAACTCCAGAATATACAGCTGCTCCATTCTCTCAGCATATGACAGTCCCGCCATCCCGGGAATTAACCTTGTAAACCTACGCTGCACTCCCTCAATAGCAAGAATGTCCTTCCTCAAATTAGGGGACCAAAACTGCACACAATACTCCAGGTGTGGTCTCACTAGGGCTCTGTACAACTGCAGAAGGACCTCTTTGCTCCTATATTTGATTCCTCTTGTTCTGATCTACTGTCCTGATTAAATATCTCGGGCGGCACGGTGGCGTAGCGGTAGAGTTGCTGCCTTACAGCGCTTGTCAGCTCCAGAGGCGCTAGTTCCATCCTTCTGTACGGCGTTTCTACCTTCTCCCCGTGACTGTGTGGGCTTTCTCCAAAGACGTGCAGGTTCGTAGGTGTAAGAAAGAACTGCAGATGCTATTAAAATCTAAGGTAGACGCAAAATGCTGGAGAAACTCAGCGGGTGAGGCAGCATCTATGGAGCGAAGGGATAGACAACGTTTGGGGCCTCGCATCGAAACATTGCCAATCCCTTCTCTCCATAGATGCTGCCTCACCCGCTGAGTTTCTCCAGCATTTTGTGTCTACCTTCAGGTTTGTAGGTTAATTGGCTTGGTTAAAATATATATTGTCCCTAGTGTGTGTAGGATAGTGTTGAGGTGCGGGGATCGCTGGTCGGGGCAGACTCGGTGGGCCAAAGGACCTGTTTACGTGCTGTATCTCTAAACTAAACTGAAATATGCCTCGTTGTCAACTTCCCCTCAGCTAACAATGATCTATTCCACATTTTCCGTGACCATCGTCCCCTTTGATCTAATGTTTTCACACCTGACCCTTCCATATCTCTATGTCTCCCTCTCCCCTCCTTCTTATAGAAACAAAACAATATCGAAAATAGGTGCAGGAGTAGGCCATTCGGCCTTTCGAGCCTGCACCGCCATTCAATATGATCATGGCTGATCATCCAACTCAGTATCCCGTACCTGCCTTCTCTCCATACCCCCTGATCCCTTTAGCCACAAGGGCCACATCTAACTCCCTCTTAAATATAGCCAATGAACTGGCCTCAACTACCTTCTGTGGAAGAGAATTCCAGAGATTCACCACTCTCTGTGTGAAAAATGTTTTTCTCATCTCAGTCCCAAAGGATTTCCCCTTTATCCTTAAACTGTGACCCCTTGTCCTGGACTTCCCCAACATCGGGAACAATCTTCCTGCATCTAGCCTGTCCAACCCCTTACGAATTTTGTAGGTTTCTATAAGATCCCCCCTCAATCTTCTAAATTCCAGCGAGTACAAGCCGAGTCTATCCAGTCTTTCTTCATATGAAAGTCCTGACATCCCAGGAATCAGTCTGGTGAACCTTCTCTGTACTCCCTCTATGGCAAGAATGTCTTTCCTCAGATTTGGAGACCAAAACTGTACGCAATACTCCAGGTGTGGTCTCACCAAGACCCTGTACAACTGCAGTAGAACCTCCCTGAAGAAGGGCTCGACCCAAAACGTCACCCATTCCTTCTCCCCAGAGAAGCTGCCTGTCCCACTGAGTTACTCCAGCATCATCGGTGTAAACCAGCATCTGCAGTTCCTGCCTGTAGATTCTTGATTAGTACGGGTGTCAGGGGGTTATGGGGAGAAGGCAGGAGAATGGGGTTAGGGGGAAAGATAGATCAGCCATGATTGAATGGCGGAGTAGACTCGATGGGCTAAATGGCCTAATTCTGCTCTCATCACATGAACTTATATTCTCCAGAGATGCTGCCTGACTTGCTAAGTAAATCCAACACATTTTCTGCAAACCTGCATCTGCTGTTCCTTGTATCTATATTTTGCTCTCTTTTTATTTAACTAAATTGCCAATGGCTGGGGTTAATATTTCTTTGTTCAAGTTCAAGTGAGTTTATTGTCATGTGTCCCTGTATAGGACAATGAAATTCTTGCTTTGCTTCAGCACAACAGAAAATAGTAGGCATTTACTACAAAACAGATAAATGTGTCCATATACCATGATATAAATATATACACACATGAATAAATAAACTGGTAAAATGCAAATAGCAGAAAGTGGTTATTAATAATCAGAGTTTTGTCCGAGCCAAGTTTAATAGCCTGATGGCTGTGGGTAAGTAGCTATTCCTGAACCTGGACGTTGCAGTCTTCAGGCTCCTGTACCTTCTACCTGCAGGTAGCAGGGAGATGAGTGTGTGGCCAGGATGGTGTGGGTCTTTGATGATACTGCCAGCCTTTTTGAGGCAGCGACTGCGATAAATCCCCTCGATAGAAGGAAGGTCAGAGCCGATGATGATTAGAGGTACAGTGTGGAAACATTAACAGGCCCCTCGTCCCACTGCGTCCGCACCGACCAGCGATTCCCCCGCACACTAGGACTATCCTACTACACGCTAGCGACGATTTTCAGAAGCCAATTAACCTACAAACCTGCACCTCTTTGGAGTGTTGATGGAAACCGGAGCACCCGGAGAAAACCCACGCGGTCACAAGGGGAACGTACAAGCTCCACACAGGCAGCACCCAAGGTCAGGATCGAACCCGGGTCTGGATCGAACCTCTGGCGCTATGAGGCTGCTCCACTTCTTGCTGTGAGACTGCATAGTTTAGGTTTGTTATTGTCACCTGCACAGTGAAGATAGGGCGTCACGGTGGCGCAGCGGTAGAGTTGCTGCCTTACAGCGAATGCAGCGTCAGAGACCCGGGTTCGATCCCCACTACGGGCGCTGTCTGTACGGAGTCTGTACGTTCTCCCCGCGACCTGCGTGGGTTTTCTCCGAGATCTTCAGTTTCCTCCCACACTCCAAAGACGTACAGGTTTGTTGGTTAATTGGCTTGGACTTGTATACTATGTATAAGTTTAAATTGGACCTAGTGTGTGTAGGGTAACGTTAATGTGTGGGGATTGCTGGTCAATAGACAATAGACAACAGGTGCAGGAGTAGGCCATTCGGCCCTTCGAGCCAGCACCGCCATTCAATGTGATCATGGCTCATCATCCCCAATCAGTACCCCGTTCCTGCCTTCTCCCCATATCCCCTGACTCCACTATCTTTAAGAGCCCTATCTAGCTCTCTCTTGAAAGCATCCAGAGAACCTGCCTCCACTGAGGCAGAGAACTCCACAGACTCACCACTCTCTGTGAGAAAAAGTGTTTCCTTGTCTCCGTTCTAAATGGCTTACCCCTTATTCTTAAACTGTGGCCCCTGGTTCTGGACTCCCCCCAACATCGGGAACATGCTTCCTGCCTCTAGCGTGTCCAAGCCCTTAACAATCTTATATGTTCCAATGAGATCCCCTCTCATCCTTTGGAAACGAAGTCCGCACCGACTCGGTTTCCAAAGGGCCTGTTTCCGTGCTGTATCTCTAAACTAAACAAAAAAATTATGAGCAAGATAGCTGGAGTAACTCAGCGGGACAGGCAGCATCTCTGGAGAGAAAGAATGGGTTATCTCTCAGGTCGAGACCCTATCCCTCTCGACCCAAAACGTCACCTATTCCTTCTCTCCAGAGATGCTGCCTGTCCCACTGAGTTACTCCAGCATTTTGTGTCTATCTTCGGTGTAAACCAGCATCTGCAGTTCCTGGCTACACACAGATTCATGAGCAGGTACACAAAAATGCTGGAGAAACTCAGCGGGTGCAGCAGCATCTATGGAGCGAAGGAAATAGGCAACGTTTCGGGGCCGAAACCCTTCTTCAGACCTTCTTCATGAGCAGGTTGGTTTGAGGCGCTGGGGATTAAAAAAAAAAAAAATTTGCTTTTGGAGGACGGTCCCTAAGTCTTTTGTTTACAAGTTGAAAACATGAAACAAGGCTCACATGATCTAACCGAGGCAGGCAGCGAAGCATTCGACGTGTATCTCTGCACGTTCCCATTTAGCAGCGAGTGTGTGGCTGTGAATGGAACAGTGACAGGCAGACAGACCGTGGACACAGAGAGAGAGAGAGAGAGAGGGACAGGGAGGGGGATTGAAAGAAGCAACACACAAAAAACTGGACACCTCTCTGATTTATCCCTTCCACGTTAAAGAGAAAGCTCGGTTTCAACATAAATATACAATTAAGGAAAAATAACAGCATGTCATTTTGCCATTTACCCGACGAAAGCTTGCAGGGTAAGTACTGCCCCTGATTCCTATTGCATTCAGTAACATGCTGACTGCATTCTATATCGTTCAGTATTATTTCTGGCAGTGCAGATCTTGGCTTGCACCGATTTACAGCTCGTTTTTATTTTTATTTAAAAAAAATCATATCTGTTTCCAAATCAATGCACAAAAATGCTTCACACTTTAACAGCTGGTGGCTCAGTCTTATATCTAAGATGTATATATATTTTGTTTTGGCGATACAAATGTGAATCTAATGTAGGTTGCATCAATATCATTGTGTTTAAAAAAAAAAATTTCGCGGTTCGTTCGTGTTTGTTTGCGGTGTATTGAGTGACGAGCCCTTGCATTTAGTCGCAGGCTTTACTAGTTAAAGCATGGTGTTTCAATTGGGAGCTCGGATCAGACGCTGGAATGACTGGTGGCGGCTGTGTTTGGCAACTAGGGTCGTCTTTATGAATGGGTTGACGTTGGGTCGGGGCGCGGTGAGGCGTGTTGGTCGTCTGGTCCATTGAGTAGTTGAAAACGACAGTAACTAATATAGACACACACACACACACACACACACACACACACAACTCTGGAGCAACTCAGCATCTCTGGAGAAAAGGAATAGGTGACGAGATCTTATAGATCAAGGGTTCCCAACCTTGGGGTACATATGCTGAGAGAATGGAGCAGCTGGGCTTGTACACTCTGGAGTTTAGAAGGATGAGAGGGCATCTCATTGAAACATAAAGGACCTGTCCCACGAGCATGCGACTGCATGCGGCAAGCGCTACCAAACTGGAAGCGGGGGCCGCGCGGCGCGCGGAGGTCGAGTGATCCCGTACGAGTTGACGTGAAGTCCGCGGGATGTTCGCGCTAGGCGTACGCCATCAAGACGCTGCATACGACGTCGAGACGCTGCGTACGCCCGGCGAGACGATGCGTACGGCCTCAATGTGGCTGAGGGCCGGCAGGCCGTTGCCGCGTGGATTTTTTGAACACGGTCAGTTTTTCGGAGCCCCGCGCGATGTCGGGACCAGCCCCGCACAACTCCATAAGGCTCCGGCGATCGAAGTGGGACTGGCCCCGCGAGGCCGTACGGCTCAAGCGACCACGTTAGGTCGCGCTTGCCGCATGCAGTCGCATGCTGGTGGGACAGGCCCTTTAGATTTTTAAGGGCTTGGACACACTAGAGGCAGGAAACATGTTCCCGATGTTGGGGGAGTCCAGAACCAGGGGCCACACACAGTTTAAGAATAAGGAGTAAGCCATTTAGAACGGAGACGAGGAAACACTTTTTCTCACAGAGAGTGGTGAGTCTGTGGAATTCTCTGCCTCAGAGGGCGGTGGAGGCCGGTTCTCCGGATGCTTTCAAGAGAGAGCGAGATAGGGTTCTTAAAGATAGCGGAGTCAGGGGATATGGGGAGAAGGCAGGAACGGGTAACTGATTGGGGATGATCAGCCATGATCACATTGAATAGTGGTGCTGGCTCGAAGGGCCAAATGGCCTACTCTTGCACCTATTGTCTATTGTCACCTACCCAGGGGGTAAATTTGGTTGATTCTGGATTTGTACATATTTCTTTCTCATTGACTGACTGTGTGGTTCTGGTATACCGGTATCTGTCATCATTAGTTGTTCATGAAGAAGTGAAATAACATTGTTATTATATGTGCTATTAAAGTTGCCAGGGGTAAACGGGACAAAAAAGTTTGGCAACCCCTGTTATAGAGGTGTTTAAAACCATGAGAAGAATAGATTGGGTAGATGCACAGAGTCCCTTGCCCAGGTGGACAAAATGCTGGAGAAACTCAGCGGGTGCGGCAGCATCTATGGAGCGTAGGAAATAGGCAACGTTTCGGGCCGAAACCCTTCTTCAGACTGGAGTAGGCCAAGAGTAACCAAAGACTTGTCCCACCCTGGTCATTCCACCTTCTCCCCGCTCCCGTCCGGCAGAAGGTACAGAAGCTTGAAAGCGCGCGCCACCAGACTAAAGGGCCTGCCCCACCAGCATGCGACTGCATGCGGCAAGCACTACCTAACGTGGTCGCTTGAGACGTACGGCCTCGCGGGGCCAGTCCCACTTCGATCGCCGGAGCCGTATGGAGTTGTGCGGGGCTGGTCCCGACATCGCGCGGGGTTCCGAAAACTGACCGTGTTAAAAAATTTCGCGCGGCAACGGCCTGCCGGCCCGCAGCCGCCTCGACGCCGTACGTGACGCGCGAACTTCCCGTGGACTTCGCTCGAACTTCATTTCACTCACTCTACCTCCGCGCGGCCCCCGCTTCCGATTTGGTCGCGCTTGCCGCATGCAAGCGCATGCTGGTGGGACCGGCCCTTTAGGCCGCGCTTGCCTCATGCAGGTCACATGCTCGTGGGACAGGCCCTTAAGGAACAGCTCTTCCCCTCTGTGATCAGGCTTCTGAACGGCCCTTCCATAAGCTAGGGTACTGTCCGATTCACCTCTACCCCATTGCGGACATATGTCTTTATCTTGGGACTGATGCACTACAATGCTGAGAACTATATTCTGCGCTCTGTATCTTCCCCCTTTGCTCTACCTAGTGTACTGGAGTTTAACGATTGCATTTATGTGTAGTATTATCTAATCAGTTTTGGTAGCATGCTAAACAAAGCTTTTCACTGTACCTCGGTACACGTGACAATAATAAACCTTAGCCTAAACCTCTTCCTCATTACCCTCTTACTTATAAAATATTTAGTTTAGTTTAGAGATACAGCATGGAAACAGGCCCTTCAGCCCACGTAGTCCGCGCCGACCTGCGATCCCCGCACATTAATGCTATCCTGCGCACACACAAGGGACAATTTACATTTGTACCAAGCCAAGTAACCCACAAACCTGTGCGTCTTTGGATTGTGGGAGGAAACCGAAAATCTAGACAAGCTAGATGCAGGAAAAATGTTCCCAATGTTGGGCGAGTCCAGAACCAGGGGCCACAGTCTTAGAATAAAGGGGAGGCCATTTAAGACTGAGGTGAGAAAAAACTTTTTCACCCAGAGAGTTGTGAATTTGTGGAATTCCCTGCCACAGAGGGCAGTGGAGGCCAAATCACTGGATGGATTTAAGAGAGAGTTAGATAGAGCTCGAGGGGCTAGTGGAGTCAAGGGATATGGGGAGAAGGCAGGCACGGGTTATTGATTGGGGACGATCAGTCATGATCCCAATGAATGGCGGTGCTGGCTCGAAGGGCCGAATGGCCTCCTCCTGCACCTATTTTCTATTTTTCTATCCACGTACAAACTCTGTACAGACAGCACTCGTAGTCGGGATCGAACCCGGGTCTCCGGCGCTGCAAGCGGTGTAAGGCAGCAACTCTACCGCTACGCCACCGTGTCACCCTATTTTCTTTCATCGTTCCCGCCCCCCCCTATCGAAATAGCAAAGTCTAATAAATATTAACCAGGCAGTGGGTGAGATATGTTTTAATTAGTCATTTGGGTCCAAGAGCTGCATTTATTTTTGAGTTGTGATTTGTTGACTATTTACTGGCTCCCATGCCAATAAAATGATGCTTCAGTTTTCTTGAAAACTGTGTAAATTTTAACTGACGACCGTCTAGTTTAGAGATACAGCCATCCATGTACCTGTACAAATCTCTATAATACTGAAAGTCTTCGTCTCCTATGTGTGTGTGTGTGTGTGTGTAAACATAGAAACATCTAAACTCCAGTGAATACAAGCCTAGTCTTTTCAATCTTTCCTCATATGACAGTCCTGCCATCCCAGGGATCAATCTCGTGAACCTACGCTGCACTGCCTCAATCACAAGGATGTCCTTCCTCAAATTAGGAGACCAAAACTGTACACAATACTCCAGATGTGGTCTCACCAGAGTCCTATACAACTGCAGAAGAACCTCTTTACTCCAATACTGAAATCCTCTTGTTATGAAGGCCAATATTCCATTAGCTTTCTTCACTGCCTGCTGTACCTGCACGCCAACTTTCAGTACAAGGACGCCCAGGTCTCGCTGTACCTCCCCCTTACCTAACCTAACCCTATTGAGATAATAATCGAACCTGTGCAATTCTCTATAATACTGAAAGTCTTCGTCTCCTGTGTGTGTGTGTAAACATAGAAACATAGACAATAGGTGCAGGAGGTGCAGATTCCTCTTTGTTCACCCGCCGTTGCCGCGACGGACGGCCCGATGTACAAGCCCTCTCGTCGGGATGATCGGAACTCCGGCATCGGGATGGAGGAACACACTCTGCGGCTTGCAGCTCCCGAATCGGCCGCTTCTTACCTGAGACCGCGGCTTCCGTGAACCACAGGCCCCGCTGGACAGAGCTCCAACACTGGCCATCCTCGGCAAGGGATCGCCTCGCCCCGCGATGTTAATGTCAGCCTCACGCCCGCAGCTAGAAGCTCTGCAGACCCTAGCCCCACTGTGTTAAAGTCGGCAGGCCCAACACTCCGGGGCTCCAACAGTGGCCATCCCCGACGAGGGATCTCCCCGCCCCGCGATGGTAATCCCGCACCGCGCCCGCTGCTGAAGCTCTGGGCCGGTCCCCGGTAGGAAAGGCCGCGCCAATCCAGTCGGTAGGCCACGAGGAGGGGGGATGGGGTGGGGCGAAGATGTGACACGGAGAAAAGACGCACCTCCGTACAGGTGAGTGACTGAGAAACGGTTTCACCGCTATTCCCGCCACCACCCCCCACATAAGACATATTAAGAAACATTAAAACATACATTAGACGCACTAAAAACAACAACAAATGTGAAAGGACTAGCAGCTGCTGGCGAGGCAGCCACTGTGGTGGCATCAACCATGGAGATTGTCAGGGGGTTATGGAGAGAAGGCAAGAGAATGGGGTGAGAGGGAGAGATAGATCAGCCATAATGGTTCAGTTTAGTTTATTGTCACGTGTATCGAGGTACAGTGAAAAGCTTTTGTTGAGTGCTAACCAGTCAGCGGAAAGACAATACATGATTACAATCGAGCCGTTTACAGTGTACAGATACATGATAAGGGAATAACGTTTAGTACAGCCAAAGACCGATCAAAGATGGTTCAAGGGTCTCCAATGGGATGGATAGTAGTTCAGCACTGCTCTCTATTTCCCAGATGGTTCAGTTGCCTGATAACAGCTGGGAAGAAATTGCTGGGAAGAATCTGGAGGTGTGTGTTTTCACACTTCTGTTCCTCATGCCCGATGGGAGAGGGGAGAAGAGGGAGTGGCCGGGGTGTGACTGGTCCTTGATGATGCTGCTGGCCTTGCCCCTGAATCTGGAGGTGAATGGAGGAGTAGACGCGATGGGCCGAATGGCCTAATTCTGCTCCTATCGCTACTGAACTTCTGAACTGACACCGGTGTTACAATGCCGCTTGATCTCTCTGCTTCTGTAGCTGCCGCGCTTACAATTCACTGCAGCTGGTGGCCTGTCATTGTTGTTTGCTCTCTCTAGTTCAGCTCTTGATCCCGAGGATTTACAAGGCCCCCATCGTAAATGAACCTTCGACCCTGCCCTGTGTTTTGGGCGGCACTAATCCACCATGTGTAATTTAGCTCTTGGGGCGAACGGATGTGGGGGATAAAGCAGGAACGGGGTACTGATTGTGGATGACCAGCCATGATCACATTGAATGGCGGTGCTGGCTCCTATTGTCAATGCAATGCAGTGATGGCACCTGTATATGACTACGTCAGTCTCATCCTCATGTGAGTGTCGACTCATTCTTTGATGTAGACAACAATATGGCCATTCACTTAAACAGCCGCAAAATAAAGGCTCTTTCAGAGAAACATAGACAATAGGTGCAGGAGTAGGCCATTCGGCCCTTCGAGCCTGCACCGCCATTCAATGTGATCATGGCTGATCATCCAACTCAGTATCCTGTACCTGCCTTCTCTCCATACCCCCTGATCCCTTTAGCCACAAGGGCCACATCTAACTCCCTCTTAAATATAGCCAATGAACTGGCGTCAACCACCTTCTGTGGCAGAGAATTCCACAGATTCACCACTCTCTGTGTGAAAAATGTTTTTCTCATCTCGGTCCTAAAATACTTCTCCCTTATCCTTAAACTGTGACCCCTTGTTCTGGACTTCCCCAACATCGGGAACAATCTTCCTGCATCTAGCCTGTCCAACCCCTTAAGAATTTTGTACGTTTCTATAAGATCCCCCCTCAATCTTCTAAATTCTAGCGAGTACAAGCCAAGTCTATCCAATCTTTCTTCATATGAAAGTCCTGACATCCCAGGAATCAGTCTGGTGAACCTTCTCTGTACTCCCTCTATGGCAAGAATGTCTTTTCTCAGATTAGGAGACCAAAACTGTACGCAATACTCCAGGTGTGGTCTCACCAAGACCCTGCAGTAGAACCTCCCTGCTCCTAATCTTTCACAATCTGTTCTAGCTTGTCCAATCTCTCCCTGTAGCTCAGGCCCTCAAGTCCTTGCAACATCCTCGTGAATCTTTGTTGCACCCTTTGCAGTTACTGACCTTGGACGGGTGCATGGATGGGACAGGTTTGGAGGGATATGGGCCAAACGCAGGCAGGTGGGACTAGTGTGGGTGGGACATGTTGGCCGGTGTGGGCAAGTTGGGCCGAAGGGCCTGTTTCCACACTGTATCACCCTATGGGTGGCACAGGTGGTGCAGTGGCAGAGCTAGAACCTCACAGCGCCAGAGACCCGGGTTCGATCCTGCCTACGGGTGCTGTCTGTACGGAGTTTGTACCTTCTCCCCGTGACCCGCGTGGGTTTTCTCCAAGATCGTCGGTTTCCTCCCACACTTCAAAGGCGTACAGTTTTGTAGGTTAATTGGCTTGGTATAAGTGTAAATTGTCCCCAGTGTGTGTGTGTGTGTAGGATGGTGTTAATATAACCATATAACCATATAACAATAACAGCACAGAAACAGGCCATCTCGGCCCTTCATGCCCGTGCCGAACACTTATTTTCCCCTAGTCCCATCTACCTGCACTAGTGTGCGGGGATCGATGGTCGGTGCGGACTCGGTGGGCCGAAGGGCCTGTTTCCGTGCTGTATCTCTAAATAACGAATATGAATATGAAAAGGTTTAGAGGGACATGGATCAAATACGCTAGAATTCCTTTAGTAAACCTTTGGTTACATTCCATGGTTCCATGTTAATTTTTGCTCCTCTGAATATGTTCTATTCCATGCAGTGGCACAGTCCTGTCCTTGTCTTTGAAAGGAAGGAGGTGTTAAGGTTTGCCAGGAGTTTTAACAGCGCAGCTTTTCACTTTGGCTATATTTGTCATGTCTTTACTCAGAAGCCTCTGAGTGCCAATGACATAATTTGTGCAACTGGCTGTTAGCTCAGTCATATAAATAACCTTCATTAGCATCAATGATGCCATTGCCATGACATTGGTCGATTCGTGGATCACACTATCTCACCAGCTCCCACAACACTTTGACAGAGCAAGCAACCCGCTCAGTTGGCAACCCTGGCCCTCTCCCTAACACTTCAGATTCAGATTCAGATTCAATTTTAATTGTCATTGCCAGTGTACAGTACAGAGACAACGAAATGCATTCCTTCCTTCCCACTGGCACAGTGTGGCTGCCGTGTGTGTGTGGGTGTGTGTGTGTGTGTGTGCGTGGGTGTGTGTGCGTGTGTGTGTGTGCACATGTGAGTGAGAGTGTGTGAGTGAGAGAGAATGTGAGTGTGTGAGAGTGCGTGCGAGTGTGTGTGTGAGTGTGTGTGCGCGCATGCATGAGTGCACGTGAGAGTGTGAGTGAGTGTGAGTGCGTGTGTGTGTGTGAGTGAGAGTGTGTGAGTGAGAGAGAATGTGAGTGTGTGAGAGTGCGTGCGTGTGTGTGAGTGTGTGTGCGCGCATGTGTGAGTGCATGTGTGTGTGTGAGTGTGTGTGTGTGAGAGTGCGTGCGTGTGTGTGAGTGAGAGTGTGTGTGAGTGTGTGTGTGTGAGTGAGTGTGTGTGAGTGAGTGTGTGTGAGTGAGTGTGTGTGTGTGAGTGTGTGCGCGTATGTGTGAGTGCACGTGAGAGTGTGAGTGAGAGTGTGTGAGTGAGTGTGTGTGTGTGTGAGAGTGTGAGTGAGTATGTGAGAGTGAGTGTGTGCCCGCACGTTTGTGCGAGTGTGCGCGTGCATTTTTTATGCATGCGCGTGTGTGTGAGTGTGTTTGAGTGTGAGTGAGTGAGAGTGTGCGCGCGTGCAAGTGTGAGTGAGTGTGTGAGAGTGAGTGTGTGAGAGTGTGTGCACGCGCGTGTGTGCGAGTGTGCAGCGCATGTGTGTGCATGCGCGCGTGTGTGAGTGTGTGTGAGTGTGAGTGAGTGAGAGTGCCATCTACAACATATTTCCAAATAGAGGAGGTGGTGAGGCAGTTACTGTGGGCAGCACGGTGGCACAGCGGTGGAGTTGCTCTGTACAGCGCCAGAGACCAAGGATCGATCCTGAGTTTGCACCTTCTCCCCGTGACCTGCGTGGGTTTGCTCCGGGTGCTCCGGTTCCCTCCCACATTTCAAAGAAGTACAGGCTAATTGGTATGGTATAAATGTAAAATTGTCCCTAGATCGTGTAGATAGTGTTACAGTGCGGGTATCGCTGGTCAGTGCGGACTCTTTGAAGGACCTGCTTCCGTGCTTTATCTCTAAACAAATCCTGACTATGTCTGCTGTCTGTACGGAGTTTGCATGTAACCTGAGTGGGTTTTCCACAGGTGCTCTGATTTCCTCCAGCACTGTAATGGTGTCCAGGTTCGTTAAAAATTGTAAATTGTCCCGTGTGTGTGTGTGTGTGTGTGTGTGTGTGTGTGTGTGTGTGTGTGTGTGTGTGTGTGTGTGTGTGTGTAGGATAACGCTGGTGTGCGGGGGGGGTCACTGGTCGGCGCGGACTCGGTGGGCCGAAGGGCCTGTTTCTGCTCTGTATCTCTAAAGTCTAAGGATTCCCAGCCCCTTCCACTATTATTAGTCTTTCACATCCAATGAGAAGAGGAGAGACACAGGGAACTGCAGGTGCTGGAATCTTGAGAAGAACAAAAAGCGCAGGAGGAACTCCACGAGTCTGGCAGCATCTCTGGAGGACATTGATAGGCAAGGTTTTGTTTTGGGAGCTCTGCTTCCAGACTGTTATTGGAACATCCTGTGGTCTGTTATTCTGCATTTGTTGATGTTTTTCACTCCACAGTACACAATGTGTCTCTACTTTAAAAATAATTCTGAGCACAACACAAAATGGTGGTGTATATGGAACGAGCTGCCAGAGGAGGCAGTTGAGGAGGGTACTATAACAGCATTTAAAAGACATTTGGACAAATACATGGGCAGGTTAGTTCAGTTTATTGTCACGTATACTGAGGCACGGTGGCGCAGCGGTAGAGTTGCTGCCTTACTGCACCAGAGAACCGGGTTCGATCCCGACTACGGGTGCTGCCTGTACGGAGTTTGTACGTTCTCCCCGTGACCCGCGTGCATTTTTTCCAAGATCTCCGGTTTCCTCCCACACTCCAAAGACCTACAGATTTGTAGGTTCATTGGCTTCGGTAAAGATTGCAAATTGATGTGGATTGCAAACATGTCCGAGACACCACATTTGGAAAACATTAGGCTTGTCTTGGCAGAAAAACCAGATCAATTTTTCAAGACATGGACACCCTTCACCAAATTCTTACAAGGATAGCATGGCGTAACAGCATGGGGGGGGGGGGGGGGATCGAGGGGCAGGTATATCTCTACTTTTTTTAATTCCCTCTCATATATTTATTCACTTTTTGGTAGTCTAGGGGTCTTCTCTATGTGCTTTTTCGAGCTATCTTTTCACCTCACTTTTTCCCTCTCTTGTTCAATTCAATTTCAATTTTCAATTTAAAAACTTTATTGGCATGATAAAATACATCGTTATATTGCCAAAGTATAAAACATGACATACATATTTAAAATGCATAAGTAAAAATACAAGTATACAGTCCATGGATAGATATGTCCCTGTACATAAACTCACAATAGGCTGATAGCCCTTTATTGATGCTACACGTTCTTGTGGCTGTAAGCAGTACAACACAATAGCAAGTTTAGCAATTCAATATTAATTTCTTAGTGTTAGTTAGTGTCAATTAGTGTGTGCGTACATATGTGCATGTTGGTCATTCACATTTTTCTCTCTTTTCTCATTTTCAGGTTGAAAGGTTAAAATTGAAGCTGTACAATAATTGTGTAATTTTACAAGCCGAATGTTTTATCCTTGTGCAACTGCTCCTAATAAAAATAATTTAAAAAAATTGCAAATTGGTCCCAGTGCATAGGATAGTGCTAGTGTGTGGAGATCGCTGGGCGGCACGGACTCGGTGGGCCGAAGGGCCTGTCTCCGTGCTGTATCCCAAAAACTAGAGCTGTCGATTGTCCAATTGACGTGCTAATATGAGGAGAGTTTCAGATGACTTCATTCTCTCCTTGGGAGCGAGCAGGTAGCAGAATATTTACTTGTTTCCACAGCTCGTTGTCACGCCTATTTTCATGTGCGAAAAGACCGCGCCACATTTAGAAACAAGAACTTGAAACGACTTGTATTCCATGACCACGGGATGTTTTGGATCTCCGAGGATTTGATGAAACCCCTCTTAAGGTGTTATCACTGGGGTGAAATAAGACCCAAAGCGACCAATATATACAGTAAATTGGCACAGTGGTAAAGCTGCTACTTCACAGTGTCAGGGACCCAGGTTTGATCGTAGACTCGTAGACTCGCAGTCACAGAGTGACACTGCGTGGACACATGCTCTTTGGCCCAACTCGCCCACACCGGCCAACAGGTCCCAGCTACACCAGTCCTACCTGCCTGCGCTTGGTCCATATCCCTACAAACCTGTCCTGTCCATAGAAACATAGAAAATAGGTGCAGGAGGAGGCCATTCGGCCCTTCGAGCCAGCACCGCCATTCATTGTGATCATGGCTCATCGTCCCCTATCAATAACCCGTGCCTGCCTTCTCCCCATATCCCTTGACTCCACTAGCCCCTAGAGATCTATCTAACTCTACCTTAAATCCATCCAGTCCTTTTATAATTTTATATGTTTCTATAAGATATCCCCTCATCCTTCTAAACTCCAGTGAATACAAGCCTATTTTAATCTTCAATTAGGAGACCAAAACTGTACACAATACTCCAGATGTGGTCTCACCAGAGCCCTATACAACTGCAGAAGAGCCTCTCTACTCCTATACTGAAATCCTCTTGTTATGAAGGCCAACATTCCATTAGCTTTCTTCACTGCCTGCTGTACCTGCACGCCAACTTTCAGTGACCTGTGTACAAGGACGTCCAGGTCTAACTGTTTCTGTCTAACTGTTTCTTAAACGTTGGGATAGTCCCAGCCTCTGATAGACACAAAAAGCTGGAGTAACTCAGCAGGACAGGCAGCATCTCTGAAGAGAAGGATTGGGTGACGTTTCGGGTCAAGTCCCAGCCGCAACTGCCTCCTCTGGCAGCTTGTTCCATTCACCCACCACCCTTTGTGTGACAAAGTTGCCGCTCAGATTCCTATTAAATCTTTTCCCCTTCACCTTAAACCTATGTCCTCTGGTCCTCGATTCCCCTGCTCTGGGCAAGAGACTCTGTGCATCTACCCGATCTATTCCTCTCATGATTTTGTACACCTCTATAAGATCACCTCTCATCCCCCTGCGCTCCATGGAATAGAGACCCAGCCTACTCAACCTCTCCCTATAGCTCACACGCTCTAGTCCTGGCAACATCCTTGTAAATCTTCTCTGTCCCCTTTCCAGCTTGACAATATCTTTCCTATAACACGGTGCCCAGAATCACAGTGGCACAGCGGTAGAGAAGCTGCCTTACAGTGAATGCAGCGCCGGAGACCCAGGTTCAATCTTGACTGCGGGCGCTGTCTGTACGGAGTTTGTACGTTCTCTCTGCGATCTGCGTGGGTTTTCTCCGAGATCTTCGGTTTCCTCCCACACTCCAACCACGTACAGGTTTGTAGGTTAATTGGCTGGGTATAAATGTAAAAATTGTCCCTAGTGTGTGTAGGACAGTGTTAATGTGCAGGGAGCGCTGGTCGGCGCGGATCCGGTGGGCCGAAGGGCCTGTTTCCGTGCTGTATCTCTAAACTAAACTAAACTAAAGAAGGGTCTCGACCCGAAATGTCACCTATTCCTTTTGTCCAGAGATGCTGCCTGACCCACTGAGTTACTCCAGCTTTTTGTGTCTATCTGAATGTTCAAGCTAGTTCTATCTTATCCCAGTTTTGCATCCACTCCCCACACACTGCGGGCAATTTACAGAAGCTGATTAAGCCACAAAGCTGGAGGAAACCCATGCGGTCACAGGGAGAACGTGCAAACTCCACCCAGACAGCACCCGAGGTACAGTTTTGGTCTCCTAATTTGAGGAAGGACATCCTTGTGATTGAGGCAGTGCAGCGTAGGTTCATGAGATTGATCCCTGGGATGGTGGGACTGTCATATGACGAAAGATTGAAAAGACTAGGCTTGTATTCACTGGAGTTTAGTAAGATCTTAAGGGGTTGGACAGGCTAGATGCAGGAAGAATGTTCCCGATGTTGGGGAAGTCCAGAACAAGGGATCACAGTTTAAGGATAAGGGGGAAATCTTTTAGGACCGAGATGAGAAAAACATTTTTCACACAGAGAGTGGTGAATCTGTGGAATTCCCTGCCACAGAAGGTAGTTGAGGCCAGTTCATTGTCTATATTTAAGAGGGAGTTAGATGTGGCCCTTGTGGCTAAAGGGATCAGGGGGTATGGAGAGAAGGCAGGTACAGGATACTGAGTTGGATGATCAGCCATGATCATATTGAATGGCGGTGCAGGCTCGAAGGGCCGAATGGCCTACTCCTGCACCTATTTTCTATGTTTCTATGTTTCTATGAGGGGGGATCTTACAGAAACATATAACATTCTAAAAGGACTGGACAAGCTAGATGTAGGAAAAATGTTCCCAATGTTGGGCGAGTCCAGAACCAGGGGCCACAGTCTTAGAATAAAGGGGAGGTCATTTAAGACTGAGGTGAGAAAAAAACGTTTTCACCCAGAGAGTTGTGAATTTGTGGAATTCCCTGCCACAGAGGGCAGTGGAGGCCAAGTCACTGGATGGATTTAAGAGAGAGTTAGATAGAGCTCTAGGGGCTAGTGGAATCAAGGGATATGGGGAGAAGGCAGGCACGGGTTATTGATCGGGGACGATGAGCCATGATCACAATGAATGGCGGTGCTGGCTCGAAGGGCCGAATGGCCTCCTCCTGCACCTATTTTCTATGTTTATCTATGTTTCTATGTCAGCATCGAACCGGGGTCTCTGGCACTGTCCCCACTTACGGGATTTTTTTTCAGGCGACTAGGCTGTCACCACATGGTCGCCGGGGTGTCGCCTGTACGGTCGTGAGTCGTCTCCTCAAGTCGCCAAAAGAGTCGTAGCGTTTTTCTGGTCGCCGCTGGATTTTCAGCGACAGTCGGGCTTGACGCCATCGATCGTAGCCTGACGTAGGTTGGCGCCAGGATGATGTAGGTTGTCGCCGGTGCTGACCGGTGAATTCCATTGGCGACTACCTACGCCATCCGGCGACAGGTACCGGCGACTGAATTGTTTGACCTTGTCGTAGCTTGTCGCGGGTGGACGTAGGTTGTCATACAATACAATACAATACAATACCTTTTATTTGTCATTTGAACCTCACATGAGATTCAAACGAAATTTGGTTTCTGCAGCCATACAAAAAAAGAACCAAGACACACACCAACACAATTCAATTCACATAAACATCCATCACAGTGAGTCCTCCTCACTGTGATGGAAGGCAAGTCTTGTCTCTCCCCTGCTCTCCATTCCTCTCCCTAAGTCGAGGTCAAAGCCCCCGGCGGACGCTAGCAAGTCCGCGGCCACTCAAAGCCACGCCGGGCGATGTAAGGCCCTGCCCCGGGTCTTGATGTTGGAGCCCCCGGCGGGCGCTAGCAAGTCCGCAGCAATTTACAGCCGCGCCGGGCGATGTAAGGCCCCCCTCCAGGTCACTCTCAACCCCGCAATTCTGGCGGGAGAAGTCGCCGTTGTCGGTGCCCCGCAAAGCAGTCTCCCACCGGGGACCCGCGAGCTCCCGGTGTCACCATCCACCGGAGTCAGGTCGCAGCAGCTCACCGCCACAGCTCTCCACGCTCCGAAGCTGGCTAGCTCCACGGAGGTAGGTCCACAGCTCCACAGCTCCACAGCTCCACAGGCTCCGTGACTTCAGCCCCCAGGTCGCTCCGGTTCGAGGCCGCTCCACGGCGCTAGGCCCCAATGGCAACGGAGACCCGACAGGGAAAAGGTCGGGTCTCCATGCAGGGAAGAGATTTAAAAGTTTCCCCCACCCACCCCCCACCCCCGACACATACACATTTAAAAACCCATTACAAACTAAACCCTCAACAGGACAAAAAAATATAAAATACACAGACAGACTGCAGAGGCCGCTGCGACGTCGATCGCGCCGCCCACCCAAGTGTGGTCATAGGTGTCGTAGGTGGACGTCCTAATGGGTCGCCGGTTGTCAGTAGCTTGACGTAGACTAGGTGGTAGGTTGTTGTAGACATTGTCGTAGACATTGTGATGGGGGGGGGGGGGGGGGTCCAGTCGCCGGTTTTTCGGCGCCCTGCTACGACTATGACAGTCGCCGAAAAAATGGCCTATGTGGGACAGGCTCATTAGGCAGCAACTCTAACAATTATGATAGGTTCTTATCAATGCTGGTGGAGACCTCATTCGAAAAACAATTCTAATGTGTTATTTACTGGGATGAAATGGAGTGTCACGTTGCGGACTTAATTGGCATAGTTTCTGGTCACATCATGGTGTTGTTATCTCCCATGGAGAGGCTTGCATTACTGAGTTAGTAGTAATTCAAAGACCTTCATTGCTAATCCAGTAAGATCAAATTCAATTTGACAGCAGAAACAATTTTTACAGAGAGGTGCCCCTGAGGGTGATAGGAGCAGAATTAGGCCATTCGGCCCATCGAGTCTACTCCACCATTCAGTCATGGCTGACCTATCTCTCCCTCTTGACCCCATTGTCCTGCCTGCTCCCCATAGCCTCTGACACCCGTACTAATCAAGAATCTATCTATCTCTGTCTTAATAATATCCACTGACTTGGCCTCCACAGCCGTCTGTGGCAATGAAGTCCACAGATTCACCACTCTCTGGCTAAAGAATGTCCTCCTCATCTCCTTTCTAAAGGTACATCCTTTTATTTTGAGGCCTAGACTCTGGTCCTAGACTCTCCCACTAGTGGAAATGTCCTCTCCACATCCACTCTATACACTTCAATGAGGTGCAACCAAGTCATAGAATGATACAGCATGGAAACAGGCCCTTCGGCCCAACTTGCCCACACCGGCCAACATGTCCAGCTACACTCGTCCCACCTGCCTGCGTTTGGCCCAGATCCCTCCAAACCTGTCCTATCCATGTACCTGTCTAACTGTTTCTTAAACGTTGTGATAGTCCCAGCCTCAACTACCTCCTCTGGCAGCTTGTTCCATACACCCACCACCCTTTGTGTGGAAAAGTTACCCCTCAGATTCTTATAAAATCTTCTCCCTTTCACCTTAATATTGGTGCTTGTAGTGAGGATTACAGGTCAAACACATGTAAACAGGAGTAGCTCAGAAAGGCATCTTGGTCTGATTTTTTTTTTTGTCTAATTGTAGTCCTGTAGGTCTGTGTCCAAGATGGCTGCCGTGAAGAGAGA
Source organism: Amblyraja radiata (assembly GCF_010909765.2). Lineage (NCBI taxonomy): Eukaryota > Metazoa > Chordata > Chondrichthyes > Rajiformes > Rajidae > Amblyraja > Amblyraja radiata. The sequence goes on from NC_045956.1 coordinate 185,085,402, forward strand.
GTGGACGCTGGTGCGAATTGGTTGCCGCTGCTCCCTCTTCACACTGTTTTTGATTTTCTGTTTTTGGATTGAATCCTGTTTTTAATTTGTGTCTCTGTGATGTCTTTATTACTTGTTATATTCCGATTATATGTTATTATGTAAGGTGTCCTTGAGATTTTGTATGAAAGGCGCCCATTAAATATAAAATTTATTATTATTATTACATGGGCATGCTGGGCTGAAGGGCCTGTTTCTGCGCTGTATGACTATGGGTCTTGTGAGCCTGTGAGTGTGAAAGGAATAGGTACCCCATGGAGTTTAAAGGGAGTGCTGGAACCACGAGTTCAGCGATAGGGAGATTGCACAAAACATCGCCCCAATGGGCCTTATGTCCAAACATTGAGATTCCCACTGGTGACAATAGACAATAGGTGCAGGAGCAGGCCATTCGGCCCTTCGAGCCATTTACAACGGAGACGAGGAAACACTTTTTCTCACAGAGAGCGGTGAGTCTGTGGAATTCTCTGCCTCAGAGGGCGGTGGAGGCCGGTTCTCTGGATGCTTTCAAGAGAGAGCTAGATAGGGCTCTTAAAAATAGCGGAGTCAGGGGATATGGGGAGAAGGCAGGAACGGGGTACTGATTGGGGATGATCAGCCATGATCACAATGATGGCGGTGCTGGCTCGGGAGGGCCGAACGGCCTCCTGCTGCACCTATTTTCTATGTTTCTATGACTCCGCTATTTTTAAGAGCACTTTTAAGAGTGTCGACCAATGGTCACCTACGCTAGTTACAATTTTCAGAAGCCAATTTAACCTGCAAACCTGCACATTTTTCCACGCTGCATCTCTAAAGCAAAAAAGCCAACTTAGAAAGTTAATGATTCCAATTAAACTGTATTAACTTTAGCCTGAGGCATCCTGGTGATTTGAGAGGGGGTTGATGTGATTGGAACTGCTAATTCCGTCCCATGACATTTATTACATGGTCCTCATTAACTAAGATGCCTGTCCCACCAGACGGATTTGTTTTTGACGACTGCCGGCGACTGCCGTAGCCGTAGCAGGTCGCAGAAAACCAGCGACTGGACTAATGGGCCTCTCCCACTTGGGCGATTTTTTAGGCGACTGCCGGCCACCCCGGCAATGGAAATCACCGAGGTCAGCACCAGCGACAACACACGTCACCCGGCGACAACCTACGACAGCACCTACGTCAGGAGAAGTCAAGCCCACGGTCGCCAACTGTCGCCGAAAATTTGGAACATTTCAAGATCCGGCGGCGACCAGAAAGACGCTACGACTCTTTGGGCGACTCACGACCCCGGCGACCATGTGGCGACAGCCTAGTCGTCTAAAAAATCGCCTACGTGGGACAGGCCCTTAATTGTGAGCAACTTACTGTAAAATCTTACTGAAGGAGCCATCTGATCCATTGTACTCATGCTGGCTCTTTGGAAGGGCTATGTCATTAGACAGCGAGACCAAGCGCAGGCTCGTCCATCGCTTCGCTGAACACCTAAACCTAAACCGACCTGATCTCCCTGTTGCTGAACAATTTAACCCTCCCTTCCGTTCCCTCACTGACCTTTCACTGTCTGAGTGAGACCCAGCGCAAACTGGAGGAACAGCATCTCATATTTTCCTTGGGCAGCTTACGCCCCACGAGGTGGCATGAGTATTGGACAAAGGACATTTATTGTCACGTACACCAATTGGTGCAGTGAAATTTGAGTTGCTATTGCAGCACACAATTAAAATAAACACAACACTATAGAATTTACCATTAAGCATGGTCGGTGAGGCAGCTTTTTCCCCGGGCTGCACCGTCGACCCGTCCTTGCGGCCTACCAGCGGGAGTGGAGCGGCGTTTTCCTGGCGGGGGACCGCCCAGCACCTTCAGCTTCGGTGGCGGCACAGCACTTGAGCGCTATCGCGGAGCGGAGCGGGCGATGCCTTGCCTGGGTCGCCGCGCTGGGTCGCCGCACTGGAGCTCCTATATTTGGCTATATTTGGCTATATTTAAGAGGGAGTTAGATGTGGCCCTTGTGGCTAAGGGGATCAGGGGGTATGGAGAGAAGGCAGGTACGGGATACTGAGTTGGATGATCAGCCATGATCATATTGAATGGCGGTGCAGGCTCGAAGGGCCGAACGGCCTACTCCTGCACCTATTTTCTATGTTTCTATGTTTCTATGAGCTGAGACCGCCGTGATCAACACCGTCGAGCTGCGGGACTGTGGAGCGGCCAGCCGCGGGCGGCGGCGCCGACTTCAACATCGGGAGCCTCGGAGCACCAACCGACGCGGCCCTGTCGGCTTCGGAAGCCACGGACTCCGGTAGGAAATCGGCCGTTCCAGCCATCCCAGCCGCTGTGAGGTCTCTCCCGAGGCCGGGGCAACACCATCCGGCGAGAACGGCCAGGAACATCGGGCCGTAGAGGTAACTGTGGAGGCCTCAATAGGCCTGACTATGGGAGAACTGGGGATGGGGACTGGACATTGTGCCTTCCCCCACAGTGGGAACCATTGTGGGGGGATGATTTTTTGTGTGTAAATTATTATTTTATTATGTGTCCAAGATGGCTGCCGGAAGGGAGAGTGGACGCTGGCGCGCTTTAGCTGCCGCTGCTCTCTCTTCATATTGTGTTTTTGATTTTTTGTCTTTGGATTGAATTCTGTCTTTAATTTGTGTACTGGTGATGTCTTTACATGTTTTTACTCTATTTGCTAATTTTTGTAAGGTGTCCTTGAGACTCTTGAAAGGCGCCCATAAATAAAATGTATTATTATTATTAAAAAACATCCCCCCACAGCGGGATCAATGTTTCCCACTGTGAGTGAAGGCAGCAAAGTTCAGTCCACATCCTCTATGTTCACCCGTGGTCAGGGCCTACCCATTGAGGCCTCCGCAGTCGCCGCTACGGCAGCCCGATGTTTCGGGCCCTCTCGCCGGGATGATGGAACTCCGGCGTCGGAAGAACGCTCTCAGCGGCTTGGAGTTTCCGAAACGGCTTGCTACCGGAGACCGCGGCTCCTGAAGTCCACAGGCCGCGCTGGGCGGAGCTACTGGAGACCTCGGCGAAAGATCCCAGGCTTCGTGGTGTTTAAAATCAGCGCCACCCGCAGCTGGAAACCCCACAGCTCCACGATGTTGAAGTCGGCATACCCAACACTCCGGAGCTCCACACAGTGACCCGGGTAAGGCATCGCCCCGCTCCACGATGGTACCTCAGTGCTGAAGCTGCAGCTCGAAGCTCTTGCCGGTCTCCGACAGGAAAGGCCGCGCCAATCCGAATGGTAGGCCGTGAGGAGGGGGCGAAGATGCGGCTCGGAGGAAGGACGCATCCTCACCCAGATAGGGACTGGGAAAAAATGGTTTCCGCCTTCCCCCGCACAAAAAGACCAAAAGGCCTCCAGAACAAAACTTTTTAACAAACTACAAATATTTTAAAAAAGGGTAAAAAATGAACAGCCACACTCAATGGCGCCACCTCTGGAACTTCAAGTAAACCTTGCTTTCCCTCTCTCTCCATCCCTCCCCCTTCCTAGTTCTCTGACGAGTCTGATGACATTTTATCTCTGTGGAAAATGTTATCTCCGTGGAAAAGTTCCTCCTCATATTCTTATAAAATCTTGTCCCTTTCACCTCAGTCTGAAGAAGGGTCTCGACCCTTCGCTCCATAGATGCTGCCTCACCCGCTGAGTTTCTCCAGCTTTTTTGTCTACTTTCGACCAGTTTAGTTTATTCTACAGTGAAAAGCTTTTGTTGCGTGCTAACCAGTCAGCGGAAAGACAATACATGATGACAATCAACCCATTTACAATGTACAGACACATGATAAGGCAATAATGTTTAGTGCACGGTAAAGTCCAGCAAACATAGAAACATAGAAAATAGGTGCAGGAGGTGGCCATTCGGTCCATCGAGCCTGCACCGTCATTCATTGTGATCATGGCTGATCATCCCCTATCAATAGGGTTGTACTCACTAGAATGTAGAAGATTGAGGGGGAATCTTATAGAAACTTACAAAATTCTTAAGGGGTTGGACAGGCTAGATGCAGGAAGATTGTTCCCGATGTTGGGGAAGTCCAGAACAAGGGGTCACAGTTTAAGGGTAAGGGGGAAATCTTTTAGGACCGAGATGAGAAAAACATTTTTCACACAGAGAGTGGTGAATCTCTGGAATTCTCTGCCACAGAAGGTAGTTGAGGCCAGTTCATTGGCTATATTTAAGAGGGAGTTAGATGTGGCCCTTGTGGCTAAAGGGATCAGGGGGTATGGAAAGAAGGCAGGTACAGGATACTGAGTTGGATGATCAGCCATGGTCATATTGAATGGTGGTGCAGGCTCGAAGGGCCGGATGGCCTACTCCTGCACCTATTGTCTATGTTTCTAATAACCCGTGCCTGCCTTCTCCCCATATCCCTTGACTCCACTAGCCCCTAGAGCTCTATCTAACTCTCTCTTAAATCCATCCAGTGACTTGGCCTCCACTGCCCTCTGTGGCAGGGAATTCCATAAATTCACAACTCTCTGGGTGAAAACGTTTTTTCTCACCTCAGTCTTAAATGACCTCCCCTTTAATCTAAGACTGTGGCCCCTGGTTCTGGACTCGCCCAACATTGGGAAAGTTTTTCCTGCATCTAGCTTGTCCAAAGATCGATCAAAGGTGGTCCAAGGGTCACCGAAGAGGTGAAAAAAGGAGGAAGATTACAGAACTTTGTTGCCTTCCATCACAGTGAGGAATGTGGATTCCACTGTGGTGGATGTTGATGTTAAATTTTATTTGATGGGGTTGTGTGTGTTGTTGCTTTTCACTTAGCATGGCTGTACGGTAACTCAAATATCACCGTACCTTAAATGGTTGTGACAATAAACGCGAAGATGAACTTGATAGTAGTTCAGCACTGCTCTCTAGTTGTGGTAGGATGGTTCAGTTGCCTGATAACAGCTGGGAAGAAACTGTCCCTGAATCTGGAGGTGTGCGTTTTCACACTTCTGTACCTCTTGCCCAATGGGAGAGGGGAGAAGAGGGAGTGGCCGGGGTGCGACTGGTCCTTGATGATGCTGCTGGCCTTGCCGAGGCAGCGTGAGGTGTAGATGGAGTCAATGGAAGGGAGGTTGGTTTGTTCGATGGGTCTGGGCTGCGTCCACAATTCTCTGCAATTTCTTGCGGTCTTGGATGGAGCTGTTCCCAAACCGTGCTGTGATGCATCGTGATGGTACATCTTTGGCCCCCAATGCTTGTACCGAACATAATGCAAGTCTTATTGTCCTGCCTATTATCAGTAGTTTCGATTATTATTGTCACGTGCATCGATTTACAGTGACAAGCTTTTTTTTTGTTGCGTGCTAACCAGTCAGCGGAAAGACAACACATGATTACAATCGACCCATCCACAGTGTACAGATACAGGAATAATATTTCCACGGGTGAACATCGGGTGAAGATCGGCGGGGATGCTGGCTGGACTATTGTACCTTCCTCAACTTTGGTGCCACTGTGTTATGTTGTGTCGTGGACTTCTGTGTTTGTGCTTTTTTTTGTATTTTAATGTTTTATTTATTTATTTTTTAAAATTTTTTTTTTAATGAAACTTGACTGTAAGGAAAATTCATTTCGTTGTCTCTAATATGAGATAAGGACAATAAGTTTAATACAAAAAAAAAACAAAATACAAAAATATTTAGCGTAAGATAAAATCCGATAAAAGATAATCCGAGAGGCTCAATGAGGTAGAAGGGAGATCGGGATAGCTCACTGAGTTTGGGTTTAGTTTATTGTCATGTGTACCGAGGTACAGTGAAAAGCTTTCCAGTCTGTGGAAAGAGCATGCGTGATTACAATGGAACCATTCACAGTGTACAGATACATGATGAAGAGAATTGAATTGAATTGAATTGAATTGAATTGAATGCCTTTATTGTCATTCAGACCTTACGGTCTGAACGAAATTTTGTGCCTGCAGTCATACATACAATCATACAATAATAAACAACAATAAACACAAATTAACACCACCACAGTGTTTCCTCCAAGCATCTCCTCACTGTGGTGGAGGCAAAAAATCTTAGGGTTACTGTCTCTTCCCTCCTCTTCTCCCTCTGCGCTGAGGCGATTCCCCACCGGGCGATGGCACAACAGTTCCGCGGCTCACCGAACCCCGTGAACGGGCCGGCTCAAACACAGTGGCCCGGCCCGGGGGTGGTCGAAGCTGCCGCCCTCCAGTCCAGCGTACGCAGCCGCTGGCCCGCGGCTGAACCCAGGACTCAGGTCACCGCCGCCAGAACGCCGTCCCAGCCACTGGAGCACCGTTCCAGCCCCGAGCCGGATCACCCTCACGTGAGTACCGTTCTCCCTCGGGCTGGGCCACACCGACTGGAGTGCCATTCTCCCTCGGGCTGGGCCACTCCGACGGGAGTGCCGTTCTTCCCTCGGGCTGGGCCACTCCGACGGGAGTGCCGTTCCACCCTCGGGCTGGGCCACTCCGACGGGAGTGCCGTTCCTCCCTCGGGCTGGGCCACTCCGACGGGAGCGCCACAGCCCCTCACGGGAGAGTCTCGGCCCCTCGCCAGGCCGTCCTCACGGGAGCGCAGTTCCAGCCCCGAGCTGGGCCGCCCGCACGGGAGCGAGCCCAGGGCAAGTCCTGACAGGCTGCCTCCGGAATCCCGAGGTCGCCAGCTCCGCCATTAGGCCTCAGCGCAGACGGAGGCAGAGAGGGGGGATACGACGAAAAAGTCGTATTCCCCCCCAAGGGAGAGACAGCAAGCCCCGTTTCAACCCCCCACCCCCCCCCCCACATAAACACAACCTAAAAACCAAAAACGCAACTACACAAAACGAAAAAAAACAACACAAAAACGTAAAGACAAATGGACTGCAGGCGAGCCGCAGCCGTTCCCAGTGCCGCCAATAAGGTTTAGAGTGAGATAAAGCCAGTGAAATATCCCTCCATTCCCTGCATATCCATGTTCCCCAACCCAAAGTATCTTGCATGCCATCTCTTACTGTGGTGCAGCGGTAGAGTTGCTGCCTCGCAGCGGCAGAGACCTGGGACCGGGTCCGATCCTAACTGCGGGTGCTGTCTGTACGGAGTTTGCACGTTCTCCCCGTGACCGGCTTGGCATAAATGTAAAATGTCCCTAGTGTGTGTAGGGTGGTGCTAGTGTGCGGGGATCGCTGGTCAATAGACAACAGACAATAGACAATGGGTGCAGGAGGAGGCCATTCGGCCCTTCGAGCCAGCACCGCCATTCAATGTGATCATGGCTGATCATCCCCAATCAGTACCCCGTTCCTGCCTTCTCCCCATATCCCCTGACTCCGCTATCTTTAAGAGCCCTATCTAGCTCTCTCTTGAAAGCATCCAGAGAACCTGCCTCCACCGCCCTCTGAGGCAGAGAATTCCACAGACTGGTTGGAGCAGACTCAGTGGGCCGAAGGGCCTGTTTCCACGTTATCTCTGAACTAAACTAAATTAAAAACCCACTATTGTATCTGAACAGCTACAGTCCTTCTTTGTTTCTTTTTAGAGATACAGCACGGAAACAGGCCCTCCGGCCCACCGGGTCCGAGCCGACCAGCGATCCCCGCATATTAACACTATCCTGCACACTCTAGGGACAATTTTTACATTTATACCAAGCCAATTAACCTACAAACCTGCACGTCTTTGGAGTGTGGGAGGAAACCGAAGCTCTTTGAGAAAACCTATGTCGGTCACGGGGAGAACGTGCAAACTCCGTACAGACAGCACTCGTAGTCGGGATTGAACCCGGGTCTCCGGCGCTGCAAGTGCTGCAAGGCAGCAACTCTACCGCTGAGCCACCGTGCCGCTCTGATTTAGATTTATTATTGTCTTGTGTACCGAGGAACAGTGACAAACTTTGTTTTGCATGCTATCCAATCATAAGATCAGAAGTGATAGGAGCAGAGTTAGGCCATTCGGCCCATCAAGTCTACTCCGCCATTCAATCACGGCTGATCTATCTCTCCCTCCTAACCCCATTCTCCTGTCTTCTCCCCATAACCCCTAACACCCATACTAATCAAAAATATATCTATCTCTGCCTTAAACATATCCACAGATTTGGCCGCAGCCTTCTGTGGCAATGAGTTCCACAGATTCACCACCCTCTGACTAAAGAAATTCCTCCTCATCTCCTTTCTAAAGGTACTTCCTTTACTTCTGAGGCTGTGACCTCTGGTCCTAGATTCTCCCACTAGTGGAAACATCCTCTCCACATCCACTCTATCCAAGCCTTTCACTATTCTGTAAGTTTCATTGAGGTCCCCCCCTAATTCATCTAAACTCCAGCGAGTACAGGCCCAGTGCTGTTGAACGCTCTGTGAAATCAGATATTACTATATCAGTGGTGCAGCGTTAGAGTTGCTGCCTCACAGCTCCAGGGTGGCTGAGCCCTTCACCAGCCACCACATTGAGTATAGAGGTTCGGGAGGTCGCGTTGCAGTTGTACAATATCGGGTGAGGCCACACGGAGTATAATGTGTTCAGTTTTGGTCACCGTGTTGTGGGAAAGTTATTCTCAAGCTGGAAAGGATGCAGAGAATGTTTACAAGGACTCGAGGATCTGTGGATGAGTAGGCTGGGACTCTATTCCTTGGAGCGCAGGAGGATGAGGGGTGATCTTACAGAGGTGTACAAAGTCATGAGAATAATAGTCTTTTGCCCAGAGTAGGGGAATCGAGAACCAGGTGACATAGGGTTTCGGTGAGTCATAGAGTGATACAGCGTAGAAACAGGCCCTTTGGCCCAACTCGCCCACACTGGCCAACAATGTCGCAGCTACACTAATCCCACTTGCCTGCGCTTGGTCCATATCCCTCCAAACCTGTCCTATCCATGGACCTGTCTAACTGTTTCTTAAACGATGGGATAGTCCCAGCCTCAACTACATAGAAACATAGAAAATAGGTGCAGGAGTAGGCCATTCGGCCCTTCGAGCCTGCACCGCCATTCAATGTGATCATGGCTGATCATCTAACTACCTCCTCTGGCAGTTTGTTCCATACATCCACCACCCTGTGTGAAAAAGTTACCCCTCAGATTTCCATTAAATCTTTTCCCCTTCACCTTGAACCTGTGTCCTCGATTCCCCTACTCTGGGTAAAAGACTCTGTGCATCTACCCGATCTATTCCTCTCATGATTTTATACCTCTATAAGATCTCCCCTCATCCTCCTGCGCTCCATGGAATAGAGACCCAGCCTACTCAACCTCTCCCTATAGCTCACACCCTCTAGTCCTGGCAACATCCTCGTAATCTTTTCTGAACCCTTTCAAGCTTGACAATATCTTTCCTATAACATGGTGCCCAGAACTGAACACAATATTCTAAATGAAGTGTCACCAATGTCTTATACAACTGCAACATGACCTCCCAACTATCTATCAGCTTAACCTCCCATCTACCTAATGGGGGAAAGATTTAACAGCAGCCTGAGGGGTAACTTATTTACACAAAGGGTGGTGAGTGTATGGAATGAGCTGCCAGAGGAGGTATTTGTTGAAGAAAGAACTGCATATGCTGGAAAAATCAAAAGTAGACATAAATGCTGGAGAAACTCAGCAGGTGAGGCAGCATCTATGGAGAGAAGGAATAGGTGACGTTTCGGGTCGAGACCCTTCTCCAGACTGATGTGGGGGGGGGGGGGGGCGGGACAAAGATAGAATGTCGTCGGAAACAGTAAGACTGGTGGGAGAACTGGGAAGGGGATGGGGAAGGGTCAAGACCCTTCTTCAGACGGATAGAGGAGGGAGTTGAGGCTGGTACTACCATAACATTTAAGACACATTTGGACTGGTTTAGAGGGATATGGGCCAAACGCGGCAGGTGGGACTAGTGTTGATGGGGTGTGTAATGCATGGGCAAGTTCAGTCAAAGAGCCCGTATCAACACTCTATAACTCCTATAACTCTATGACCCTACATCTAAAGCATCCATTGTCCATATCTGGATCTGGAGTCATAAAATCTTTTGGCCCAACTTGTCCACACCGAACAACATGTCCCATCTACAGTAGTCCCACCTGCCTGCGTTTGGCCCTTATCCCTCTAAACCTGCCCCACCCACGTTAGAGAAATTTGAATTATTTTCCCTGGAGGCTGAGATGAGAGAGATAGAAGCCATTCAAATTATAAGATGCATCGATAGAGTTGACAGAACCTTTTTTCCCCCAGGGTGGAAATGTCAAAGACCAGAGGTCACAGCTTTAAGGTGAGAGGGTAAGTTTAAAGGGCGGCACGGTGTCGCAACGGTAGAGTTGCTGCCTTGCAGCGCTTGCAGTGCCAGAGACCCGGGTTCGATCCTGACTACCGGTGCTGTCTGTGCGGAGTTTGTACGCTCCAGGACTGAGATGAGGAAAAAAAAAATTCACCCAGAGAGTTGTGAATCTGAGGAATTCTCTGCCACAGAAGACAATGGAGGCCGATTCACTGGATGTTTTCAAGAGAGAGTTAGATTTAGCTCTTAGGGCTAAAGGATTCAAGGGATATGGGGAGAAGGCAGGAACGGGGTACTGATTGGGGATGATCAGCCATGATCACATTGAATGGCGGTGCTGACTCGAAGGGCCAAATGGCCTCCACCTGCACCCATTGTCTATATGGATAGGATGGGTTTGGAGGGATATGGACCAAGCGCAGGCAGGTGGGACCAGTGTAGATGGGACATGTTGGCCGGTGTGGGCAAGGTGGGCCGGAGGGCCTGTTTCCACACTGTATCGCTCTGACTCCATGTGACAACATTTTTCCATTCCATTGACCTTGTCCCACCTCCCTTCCTCCAGGTTCGTGGGTGGAGGTAGACTACAGTCGGCACGGTGGGTCGCGGGCGCTGGAGCACGTGCCTTCCTCCAGCTCCATCCACAACGAGGAGATGGAGAAGATCCTGCTGGACGCACAACACGAGTCGGGGAGGAACAGCTCGCGTGCAAGCTCCCACTGTGACAGGTGAATGCGTAATCCTGGCCTCGCTTCCCCCAACACCTATCCTGGAGATACAGCACGGAAACAGGCCCTTCGGTCCACAGAGTTATTAATTGGCTTCCGCAAATTGTGAAGAGTACGGGGGTGGGGGGGGGGGGGGGGCGTGGGGGGGGGGGCGGTGATCACTGGCCGGCGCGGAATCGGTGGGCCGAAGGGCCTGTGTCCAAATGGGCCAAATGCAGGCTGGTGGGACTAGTTTAGTTTAGTTCAGACATACATAGATACATAGAAACATAGATAATAGTTTAGAAAGATGAGAGGGCTTCTCATTGAAACATATAAGATTGTTAAGGGTTTGGACCCGCTTGAAACATGTTCCCGATGTTGGGGGGAGTCCAGAACCAGGGCCACAGTTTAAGAATAAGGAGTAAGCCATTTAGAACAGAGACGAGGAAACACTTTTTCTCACAGGGAGCGGTGAGTCTGTGGAATTCTCTGCCTCAGAGGGTGGTGGAGGCCGGTCCTCTGGATACTTTCAAGAGAAAGCTAGATAGGGCTCTTAAAAATAGCGGAGTCAGGGGATATGGGGAGAAGGCAGGAACGGGGTACTGATTGGGGATGATCAGCCATGATCACATTGAATGGCAGTGCTGGCTCGAAGGGCCGAATGGCCTACTCCTGCACCTATTGTCTATTGTCTATTGGCTGAGCACTTCTGTTCTCAGAGAGATAATTAAATTCTGAATTAAAGAACGTTCCTTTAGCAAAAAGATGAGAGGAATTTCTTTTGTCAAGGCCTGGATAGAGTGGATGTGGAGAGGATGTTTCCACTAGTGGGAGAGCCTTGGACCAGAGGGCACAGCCTCAGAGTAAATGGACGCACCTTTAGAAAGGAGATGAGGAGGAATTTCTTTAGTCAGAGGGTGCTCATTGTCACGCTCTGGGGGCACATAAGAGATAGTAGAATTAGGCCATTCGGCCCATCAAGTCTACTCCACCATTCAATCATGGCTGATCTATCTCTCTCTCCTAACCCCATTCTCCTGCCTTCTCCCCGTAACCCCTGATACCCGCACTAATCACGAATCTCTCCATCTCTGCCTTAAAAATATAGATGAGTGCAGGATCATGAGTGGAACAGATTGGGTAAAGGCACAGAAACACTTGCCCAGAGGAGGGGAATCGAGAACCAGTGGACATACTGTAGGTTTAAAGTGAGGTGGGAAAGATTTAATAGGAACCTGAGGGGTAACTTTTGTATACAAAGGGTTGGTGGGTGTATGGGACGAGCTGCCAGAGGAGGTAGTTGAGTCTGGGACTATCCCAACATTTAGACAGGTACATGGATAGGACTGGTTTAGAAGGTTACGGGCCAAACACAGGCAGATGGGACTAGTGCACCTGTGACATAGAAACATAGACAATAGGTGCAGGAGGAGGCCATTTGGCCCTTCGAGCCAGCACCGCCAGTCATTGTGATAATATCTGATCATCCCCAATCAATAACCCGTGCCTGCCTTCTCCCCATATCCCTTGACTCCACTAGCCCCTAGAGCTCTATCTAACTCTCTCTTAAATCCATCCAGTGACTTGGCCTCCACTGCCCTCAATACCACAAATTCACAACTCTCTGGATGAAAAAAAAATTTCTCACCTCAGTTTTAAATGACCTCCCCTTTATTCTAAGACTGTGGCCCCTGGTTCTGGACTCGCCCAACATTGGGAACATTTTTCCTACATCTAGCTTGTCCAGTCCTTTTATAATTTTATATGTTTCTATAAGATTTCCCCCTCATCCTTCTAAACTCCAGTGAATACAGCGCGGACACAGGCTCATCGGCCCACTTGGTCCGCGCCGACCAGCCTACACCCACTCAGGACAATTTACATTTACCAAGCCGATTAACCTACAGACATGTACGTCTTTGGAGTGTGGGAGGAAACCAAAAATCTTGTAGAAAACCCACGCGGGTCACGGGGAGAACGTACAAACGCCGCACAGACAGCACCTGTAGTCGGGATCGAACCCGGGTCTCTGGCGTTGAATTCGCTGTAAGGCAGCAACTCTACTGCTGCGCCACCGTGACCGACTAGTGTAGATGGAACACGATGGCTGTCGTGGGCAAGTTGGGCCGAAGGGCCTGTTTCCACGGTGTATCTCTCTATGGCTCCAGTTTTAGAACACTCTACACTGAGAAAATGACCATGAGCATTCACATTATCCATGCCTCATGTACACCTTAATAAGGTCAACAAGATAAACGAGGAGATAATTAGTTGATTAAGAGAGTTTATTGAAGGGGACATAGTAGCATCATTGCCGCATAGCGCCAGAGACCCGGGTGCCATCCTGACCACGGGTGCTGTCTGTACGGAGTTTGCACGTTCTCCCCGTGACCTGCATGGGTTTTGAATTGAATTGAATAGAATATTTATTACATGTCATTTGAACGTCAGTGAGGCTGAAACGAAACTCAGTTTCCACAGCCATACAAACAGATACAATTCCTACAAGACATACAAACAATTCAAGTTACACAAACATCCATCACAGTGAATCTCCTCCTCACTGTGATGGAAGGCAAAGTCTTTCTCTCCCCTTCACCATTTTTCTCCCGATGTCGAAGCCCCAGGCGGGCAATGGCAAGTCCCATGGCCATTTTAGGCCGCGCCGGGCGATGTACGGCCACGCCGGGCGATGTACGGCCCCGCTCCAGGGCCAAAAGTCACAAGTTGGAGCCCCCGGCGGGCGCTGGAATGTCCCGCGGCCATTGAAGCCGCGCCGGGCGATGTACGGCCCCGCTCCTGGTCGTTCCAACCCCGCGACACGGGCTGGAGAAGTCGCGTTGCGGGAGCTCCGGAAAGCGGTCTCTCACCCGGACCCGCGAGCTCCCAATATCCCAGTCCACCGGACCTGCGGCTGGAGCTTCCGAGCTCCGGGGTCGGGCTGCAGCAACGAGCCACCACCACTCCCCACGCTCCGAGGCCGGCCAGCTCCACGATGGTGAATAGTCCGCAGCTCCGCAGGCTCCGGGACTGGAGCTCCCAGGTCGTTCCAGCTGGAGGCCGCTCCACGGTGCTAGGCCCTAACGACAACGGAGACCCGACACGGAAAAGGTCAGGTCAAACAGGCTGTAGGGGCCGCTGCAAGTGTCGCGCCACCAACCGGGTGAGGCGGGTGCTCTGGTTTCCTCCCACACTCCAAAGACGTGCAGGTTTCTAGGTTAATTGGCTTCTGCAAATGGTAAATTGTGTGTAGGATTGTGCCAGCAAACCGGGTGATCGCTGGTCGGCACAGACTCGGTGGGCCGAATGGCCTGTTTCTGTGTCGTTAGTCTAAAGTTTCAAAGTTTAAATTATTGACCAGATAATTAAGAAGATAAAAAGCTGCAGATGTGCAAGTAAGTAAGTAAGTTTATTGGCCAAGTATTCACATACAAGGAATTTGCCTTGGTGCTCCGCCCACAAGTAACAACATGACATAAAGTGAGTTACCAATGACTCAGAAAACACTAAACATTAATAATAATAAAACTTTAATGATAAAACACCATTGATCAAGCATGTGAACCAACAAAATACCAGATCAAAGGGAGGCTACAGATTTTTGGCTGTTGAGTAGAGCAACTACTCGTGGATAAAACATTGGCACTGTTGCCGCACATACTGACAAGCTGCATGGTAGTGTTAGCACAGATGTGAACTCAGAGCTTTAGTTTAGTTTTAATTTAATAGACAATAGGTGCAGGAGTAGGCCATTTGGCCCTTCGAGCCAGCCATTCAATGTGATCATGGCTGATCATCCACAATCAGTACCCCGTTCCAGCCTTCTCCCCATATCCCCTGACTCCACTATCTTTAAGTCAGATCTAGCTCTCTCTTGAAAGCATCCAGAGATCCGGCCTCTAAGTCAGAGAATTCCACAGACTCACCACTCTCTGTGTGAAAAAGTGTTTCCTCGTCTCCGTTCTAAATGGCTTACCCCTTATTCTTAAACTGTGGCCCCTGGTTCTGGACTCCCTCAACATCGGGAACATGTTTCCTGCCTCTAGCGTGTCCAAATCCTTAATAATCTTATATGCTTCAATGAGATACCCTCTCATCCTTCTAAACTCCAGAGTGTACAAGCCCAGCTGCTCCATTCTCTCAGCATATGACAGTCCCGCCATCCCAGGAATTAACCTTGTAAATCTACGCTGCACTCCCTCAATAGCAAGAATGTCCTTCCTATAATTAGGGGACCAAAACTGTACACAATACTCCATGTGTGGTCTCACTAGGGCTCTGTACAACTGCAGAAGGACCTCTTCGCTCCCATACTCAACTCCTCTTGCTATGAAGGCCAACATGCCATTCGCTTTCTTCACTGCCTGCTGTACCTGCATGCTTACTTTCATAGACTGATGAACAAGGACCCCCAGATCCCGTTGTACTTCCCCTTTTCCCAACTTGACGCCATTTAGATAATAATCTGCCTCCCTGTTTTTGCTACCAAAGTCGATAACCTCATGTTTATCCACATTAAAATGCATCTGCTATGCATCGGCCCACTCATCCAACCTGTCCAAGTCAGCCTGCATTCTCATAACATCCTCCTCACAGTTCACACTGCCACCCAGCTTTGTGTCATCTGCAAATTTGCTAATGTTACTTTGAATCCCTTCATCTAAATCATTAATGTATATTGTAAATAGCTGTGGTCCCAGCACCGAGCCTTGTGGTACCCCACTGGTCACTGCCTGCCATTCTGTTGCAGATACAGCGTGAACAGGTCATTCGGCCCACTGAGTTTGCGCTGCCCAGCGATCGCCCCATACACTAATGCTATCCCACACACTAGGGGCAACTCACAGAAGACAGTTAGCCTACAAACCTGCACTTTTTTGGAGTGTGGTAGGAAACCGGAACACCCGGAGTATACCCTCGTTGTCACAAAGAAAACGTGCAAACTCCATACAGACAGCACCCATAGTCGGCATTGAACCCGGGTCTCCGGCGCTGTGAGGCAGCAGCTCTAGCACAGCTGCACCACCTTGCCACTCTGGAGTGGAACCTCTGCCAACAGCATCCTGACTCAACTGACCAACTCAAAGGGCAACTGGGAGGTCACCAGGCAACTAACGATGGTCCAACTGTTCGATGCTAGAGGTTGATCAGCAGTCACTTTATCCAAGCCCCTCATCAAGTTCAAGATTCAAGAGTCAAGAGAGTTTATTGTCATGTGTCCCAGATAGGACAATGAAATTCTTGCTTTGCTTCAGCACAACAGAATATAGAAGGCATGAATACAGAACAGATCAGTGTGTCCATATACCAATGTATAAATATATACACACATGAATAAATAAACGGATCAAGTGCAAATAAACAGATAATGGGCTATTAATGTTCAGAGTTTTGTCCGAGCCAGGTTTAATAGCCTGATGGCTGTGGGGAAGTAGCTATTCCTGAACCTGGACGTTGCAGTCTTCAGGCTCCTGTACCTTCTACCTGAAGGTAGCAGGGAGATGAGTGTGTGGCCAGGATGGTGTGGGTCCTTGATGATACTGCCAGCCTTTTTGAGGCAGCGACTGCGATAGATCCCCTCGATGGTGGGGAGGTCAGAGCCGATGATGGACTGGGCAGTGTTTACTACTTTTTGTAGCCTTTTCGGATACCCCCCAACCCCAGCCTCATACGTTTCAAAGTCCCAGGTTTAAGGTGAGGGGGGAAATTATTCAACGGGATGTGTAGGAAGGAACTGCAGATGCTGGTTTCAATTGAAGATAGACACTTCAAGTAACCCTTGTTTTCCCTCTCTCTCTCTCCATCCCCTTCCCAGTTCTCCGACTCTTACTGTCTCTGACTACATTTTCTCTCTGCTTGCTTCAGTGTTGCCTTCTCCCAACTGACAATGATCTCTTCAAGGAACTAACAAGGAAAACGTTCCGTGATCTCCATTCCCTTTGTCCTGTTTTCACACCTTCACTTCCTTGACTATGTACCTCCCACTCCCCCGACATCAGTCTGAAGAAGGGTCTCGACCCGATATGGGCCAAATGCAGGCTGGTGGGACTAGTGTAGCTGGGAGGTTGGGTTGGCAGTGGGAGGTTGGGCCAAAGGACCTATTTCCACACTGTATGACTCTGTGAGCCAGCAAGCACAGGTAACATCCTCGTGAATCTCTTCTGTACCATCTCCAGCCCAATGGGATCAACAACATAGCTGGCTGACCAGAACTGCAGACACTACTCCAAATGTGATCTTTTCAAAAAATTTCAAAATCAATAACAGAGAAAACAAACTTAATGCTAGCATTTATTTATACAGAGGGTTTATGCAGTGCATTCAGAAAGTATTCAGGCCCCTTCACTTTTTCCACATTTTGTTACATTACAGCCTTATTCTAAAATTGATTAAATTATTATTTTTTTAATCATCAATCTACACACACCACCCTACAATAAAAAAAGCAAAAACAGAAATATTTGCAAAGTAATTAAAAATAAATAACGGAAATATCACATTTACATAAGTATTCAGACCCTTTACTCAGTACTTTGTTAAGGCACCTTTAGCAGCAATTACAGCCTCAAATCTTCTTGGGTATGACACTACAAACTTGGCACACCTGTATTAGGGTAATTTCTCCCATTCTTCTCTGCTGATCCTCTAAAACTGTCAGGTTGGATGGGGAGCATTGTTGCACAGCTATTTTCAGGTCCTTCCAGAGATGTTCGATCGGGTTCAAGTCCGGGCTCTGGCTGGGCCACTCAAGGACATTCACAGACTTGTCACAAAGCCACTCCTGCGTTGTTTTGGCAGTGTGCTTAGTGTTGTTGTACTGTTGGAAGGTGAACCTCCGCCCCAGTCTCAGGTCCTGAACGCTCTGGAGCAGGTTTTCATCAGGATCTCTCTGTACGTTGCTCCGTTCATCTTTACCTCGGTCCTGACTAGTCTCCCAGTTACTGCCGCTGAAAAACATCCCCACAGCATGATGCTGCCACCACCATGCTTCACCGTAGGTATGGTACTGGCCAGGTGATGAGCAGTGCCTGGTTTCCTCCAGACGTGATGCTTGGCATTCAGGACAAAGAGTTCAATCTTGGTTTCATCAGACCAGAGAATCTTGTTTAGGTGCCTTTTGGCAAACTCTAAGCGGGCTCTCATGTGCCTTTTACTGAGGAGTGGCTTCCGTCTGGCCACTCTACAATAAAGGCCTGAATGGTGGAGTGCTACAGATGTAGTTGTCCTTCTGGAAGGTTCTCCCATATCCACAGATAAACTCTGGAGCTCTGTCAGAGTGACCATCGGGTTCTTGGTCACCTCCCTGACCAAGGCCCTTCTCCCCCGATTGCTCAGTTTGGCCGGGCGGCCAGCTCTATGAAGAGTCCTGGCGGTTCCAAGTTCTTCCATTTAAGAATGACGGAGGCCGCTGTGGTCATCAGGACCTGCAAAAATTGTTTTATACCCTTCCCCAGATCTGTGTCTCGACACAATCCTGTCTCGGAGGTCTACGGACAATTCCTTCATCTTCATGGCTTGGTTTTTGCTCTGACATGCACTGTCAACTGTGGGACCTTATATAGACAGGGTATGTGCCTTTCCAAATCATGTCCAATCAATTTAATTTACCACTGGTGGACTCCAATCAAGTTGTAGAAACATCTCAAGGATAATCAATGGAAACAGGATGATCCTAAGCTCAATTTTGAGTGTCGTAGCAAAGGGTCTGAATACTTATGTAAATGTGATATTTCAGTTATTTAGTTTTAATTCCTTTGCAAATATTTTGAAACACCTGTTTTGCTTTTATATTATGGGATATTGTGTGTAGATTGATGATGAAAAAAATGAATTTAATCCATTTTAGAATAAGGCTGTAACGTAACAAAATGTGGAAAAAGTGAAGGGGTCTGAATACTCTCTGAACACACTGCAGATAAAAACAGGGATGTAATGCTGGGGCTGTTTCAGCAGAGATGGACAGTTTTTTGATTAGTACGGGTGTCAGGGGTTATGGGGAGAAGGCAGGAGAATGGGGTTAGTAGGGAGAGATAGATCAGTCACGACTGAATGGTGGAGTAGACTTGATGGGCCGAATGGCCTAATTTTACTCCTATCACACGACCTTATGAGCTTTTCAAGAGGCTGTATTAGCCTTTAGAGATACAGTGCGGAAACTGGCCCTTCGGCCCACCATGTCCATGCTGACCAGCGATCCTGCTCACGAACTCTATCCCACTCGGGACAATTTCCAATTTTTAACCAAAGTCAATTAACCTACAAACCTGTACGTCTTTGAGGTGTGGGAGGAAACCGGAGCACCCGGAGAAAACCCACGCAGGTCACGGGGAGAGCGTGCAAACTCTGTGCAGACAGCACTTGTAGTCGGGATCGAACCCGGGTCTCCGGCGCTGCATTCGCTGGAAAGGGGCCTGCCCCACTTTCACGACCGAATTCACGACCTTTTTTTACTCGTGGATATTTTTCGTCAGGCTAGAAAAACGCCCCGAACTACTTGATGCCACGAGTACCTACGACTAGCATCACAACCTGCTACCACCTACCTACGACCTCCTACGACCTCGTGGGGACCATGCTGCGAGTATGAATCAAGGGCAAACTCGGCAGAGGTCGTGAATTAGGTCGTGAAAGTGGGACAGGCCCTTAAGGCAGCGACTCTACTGTTGCCCCACCGTGATCATTGCCCTATGATCAGAAAGTTATTCGAGCGATTGTGACAGCGTTTTGGCACTTGTCTGAAGCCAAGCCAAGCCCTAATCGCCAGCTAATCCCTTGTCAAAGCTGGGGATTAGTGGCAGGAAATACCCACCCTGTGAATGTCAAATTACAAACTGCTGAGCACATCACTTGTCCACGGGTTCCAGCGGCGCGGCGCGCCATCGTGAAAAATAAAGGCGATAGCCACGAAACATTGAAGGCTGATAGAATGGAGCAGCTGGGCTTGTACACTCTGGAGTTTAGAAGGATGAGAGGGCTTCTCATTGAAACATATAAGATTGTTAAGGGTTTGGACCCGCTTGAAATATGTTCCCGATGTTGGGGGAGTCCAGAACCAGGGGCCACAGTTTAAGAATAAGGAGTAAGCCATTTAGAACGGAGACGAGGAAACACTTTTTCTCACAGAGAGTGGTGAGTCTGTGGAATTCTCTGCCTCAGAGGGCAGTGGAGGCCGGTTCTCTGGATGCTTTCAAGAGAGAGCTAGATAGGGCTCTTAAAAATAGCGGAGTCAGGGGATATGGGGAGAAGGCAGGAACGGGGTACTGATTGGGGATGATCAGCCATGATCACATTGAATGGCGGTGCTGGCTCGAAGGGCCGAATGGCCTACTCCTGCACCTATTGTCTATTGTCTATTGGCTGAGCACTTCTGTTCTCAGAGAGATAATTAAATTCTGAATTAAAGAACGTTCCTTTAGCAAGAAGATGAGAGGAATTTCTTTTGTCAAGGCCTGGATAGAGTGGATGTGGAGAGGATGTTTCCACTAGTGGGAGAGCCTTGGACCAGAGGGCACAGCCTCAGAGTAAATGGACGCACCTTTAGAAAGGAGATGAGGAGGAATTTCTTGAGTCAGAGGGTGCTCATTGTCACGCTCTGGGGGCACATAAGAGATAGGAGTAGAATTAGGCCATTCGGCCCATCAAGTCTACTCCACCATTCAATCATGGCTGATCTATCTCTCTCTCCTAACCCCATTCTCCTGCCTTCTCCCCGTAACCCCTGATACCTGCACTAATCACGAATCTCTCTATCTCTGCCTTAAAAATATAGATGAGTGCAGGATCATGAGTGGAACAGATTGGGTAAAGGCACAGAAACACTTGCCCAGGGGAGGGGAATCGAGAACCAGTGGACATACTGTAGGTTTAAAGTGAGGTGGGAAAGATTTAATAGGAACCTGAGGGTTAACTTTTGTATACAAAGGATTGGTGGGTGTATGGGACGAGCTGCCAGAGGAGGTAGTTGAGTCTGGGACTATCCCAACGTTTAAGAGACATTTAGATAGGTACATGGATAGGACTGGTTTAGAAGGTTACGGGCCAAACACAGGCAGATGGGACTACTGCAGCTGTGACATAGAAACATAGAAAATAGGTGCAAGAGGAGGCCGTTCGGCCCTTCGAGCCAGCACCGCCATTCATTGTGATCATGGCTGATCGTCCCCAATCAATAACCCGTGCCTGCCTTCTCCCCATATACCTTGACTCCACTATCCCCTGGAGCTCTATCTAATGGGGCTTTTTCACGGGGCGAGTTGACGCAAGATGTCACCAGAGTGAAGAGGTCGTGGTCCAGCACGAGTCTCGCACGATATAACGGGGGTAGATAAAGAGTTCCCATGGTACTCGGCATTTCTGTTATTTGTGCGAGTGACTTGTCCGTTTCCCGAGCTTTCGCGTTAAATCTTGAATGAACATCGTGAACTACACGTGACACAAATGATGTAACTTTTTTTTTCACACACTATAAATATCCTCCCTTGGTTGAATTGGCTCATTTGGAGACATATTTTACTGTGTATGTGGGAGACACAGATGGACTGAGCACAGTACCTCGGTCTTACTGTGTGTGGGAGAGGGGGAGAAAGAGACGTACACTCACAGAGGCAGAGTCTCTCAGCCTGTGTAAGAGGGAGGGAGAGAGAGAGAGAGGCACACACAAGGTGGATGTGAAATCTCACCTGCCTGTTTCAGTGACAGACACCCGCCGCCAGTAAATGAAGACACCCCCATCTATCTCCCCCTCCTCTCCCTCGACTCCCCCACCTTTCCCTCCCAACTCCAGTCCCGTCCCGACCCCCTGGGAAACTGAATAGAGCAACAATATAGATATAGAAACTGAAACAATATAGAAACTGAATAGAGCAACATGGCAAAAACATCTCTGACACGCTTTACCCCCTTTCTTTGAGATTTTCTGGGAGCCATCTCTGCAAGTGTTCCTGTTAAAAAGATTATCCAACAATGACAATTAGGTGGGACGTCCTCGAAGGACACATGTTCCCTTGTCGATATTGAGACCACCTTTTTTACTCACCTTCTGTCCCCTCTGTCCAGCTTCCGGGTTTACCGTTCGCAGGAGTTCCCACGCGCTATATCTCTAAAATCTGAAGTTAGGTAATGTCTAAAGGAACTGCAGACGCTGGTTAATGCTGGTTAATACGCACAGAAGGACACAAAATGTTGGTGTAACTCAGCAGGTAAGTCAGATCTGGGAAGAAAAACTTAAAAACCTGGAGTAAGTCAGCGGGTCAGGCAGCATCTCTGGAGAAAAAGAATAGGTGGCGATTCGAATCGGAACCCTTCTTCAGACAGCCTAATCGGAATTGAGTCTGAAGATGTGTCTCGTCCCGAAACATCAGCTATTTTTCTCCAGAGATGCTGCTTGACTCGCTGAGTTACTCCAGCTTTTTGTGTCTGTCTTCGGTTTAAACCAGCATGTGCAGTTCACTCCTTACACGGGTCTCTGTACAACATTGATTGGTAGCGTTCCGGACCCTGCTTCGGAAAGGCATCGATCGCTAGTCGGCGAGGACTCCGACCTGTATCTCTCAAAGAAGTACATGTGAAAAATTTCTCACGGACCATAAAAATGCGTAACCTTTCAGTAAAGTCCCTTTTAAAGATTATAGATATTTTCTTGAATCTCATTAACATAACTCATAAATAAGTTGATGTCCATATGCGTATGCAAATCTTTATTTTTATTTATTTTTTAAATTCAATCCCACAGAAGATAATTTTTACTCACCTTCTGTCCCCTCTGTCCAGCTTCCGGGTTCACCGTTCGCAGGAGTTCCCACGGTACCCGCAAGAGTTATTACGGATATCGCACTGGCCACTACGTTCATATAATGTTGCAATACTCAACCACAAGTGTACAAGTCACTCTTGGAGAAATTCAAACTTTCTTGAATTTTCTCCCGAGTGACCAAGTTACACGATTACCTGCCGTTAGCGCTACGGTGGTCCACGGTGGTCCACGAATGCCGTACTGTTATCGCACGAGGTTCCCACGATGTTAAACTCTGGTTAACTCTTGCGTCAAGTCGCCCCGTGAAAAGGCCGCTTAACTCTCTCTTAAATCCATCCAGTGACTTGGCCTCCACTGCCCTCTGTGGTAGGGAATTCCACAAATCCACAACTCTCTGGGTGAAAATTTTTTTTCTCACCTCAGTCTTAAATGGCCTCCCATTTATTCTAAGACTGTGGCCCCTGGTTCTGGACTCGCCCAACATTGGGAACATATTTCCTGCATCGAGCTTGTCAAGTCCTTTTATAATTTTATATGTTTCTATAAGATACCCCCTCATCTTTCTAAACTCCAGTGAATACAAGCCTAGTCTTTTCAATCTTTCCTCATATGACAGTCCCGCCATCCCAGGGATCAATCTCGTGAACCTACGCTGCACTGCCTCAATCACTAGGATGTCCTTCCTCAAATTAGGACCTGTTGGTCGGTGTGGGCAAGATGGGCTGAAGGGCCTGTTTCCAAGCTGTTATAGCTCTCTAGTAAAATCAAAAGTATTAAATTGTCAGAAATATGGAACTGCAAATGCCGGTTTACAAATGAGCCCAACATGCTGGAGTAACTCCGTGGGTCAGGCAGCAGCTCTGGAAAACATGGATAGGTGATTTTTCTGTCGGGAACCTCCTTCAGTCTTTTCGTGGTAGGGCGGAGAAATCGGGAAAAGAGATGGGGGTAGGTTAAAAGAAAAACACAAAGTGCTGGAGTAAGTCAGCGGGTCAGGCAGCGTCTCTGGAGAAATAGAATGGGTGACGTCTGTGGAATTCTCTGCCTCAGAGGGCGGTGGAGGCAGGTTCTCTGGATGCTTTCAAGAGAGAGCTAGATAGGGCTCTTAAAAACAGCGGAGTCAGGGGATATGGGGAGAAGGCAGGAACGGGGTACTGAATGTGGATGATCAGCCATGATCACATTGAATGGCGGTGCTGGCTCGAAAGGCCGAATGGCCTCCCCCTGCACCTATTGTCGATTGTCTATTGCCTATTGACGTTTGGTGTCTTCAGACTCAGTTCCCGACCCAAAAGCAAATTCTATCTTGGTACATGTGATAATTATACATCAGGAGCTTTAAGTTGCAGATCTGTGGTGATATTAATGATGATATTGCATCCAATAAAGTTGAAGAAAGTGCAAGAAAATTAAAAATTAAAATAGGGTGGTCTCGGTGGCGCAGCGGTAGAGTTGCTGCCTTACAGCGAATGCAGCGCCGGAGACCTGGGTTCGATCCTGACCACGGGTGCTGTCTGTACGGAGTTTGCACGTTCTCCCCGTGACCTGCGTGGGTTTTCTCCGAGATCTTCGGTTTCCTCCCACACTCCAAAGACGTGCAGGTTTGTAGGTTAATTGGCTTGGTGTAAATGTAAAAATTGTCCCCAGTGTGTGTAGGATAGTGTTAATGCACGGGGATCGTTGGTCAACGCGGACCCGGTGGGCCGGAGGGCCTGATTCCTCGCTGTATCTCTAAAACTAAATTTGAACCAATTTAGTTTTTTTTAAATATCTGGTGCAATGAAACTCACAAAGTGCTGGAGTAACGCAGCGGGTCCATCATTTTGTGTGTTTCATTGTCACCCCAGGAATAGAGCAATGAAATTGTTATTGGTATTGGTTTATTATTGTCATGTGTACTGAGACATAGTGTGCTGCACACGATACAATCAAATTAGATAATATTATATTGCAGACAGTAAAGAGGCCTGTGACTAGTGGTGTGCCTCAGGGTTTGGTGCTGGGCCCATTACTGTTTGTCATCTACATCAATGATTGGGATGAGAATGTACATGGATGGCATGCTTCGCAAGTTTGCTGATGACACAAAAGTGGGTGGTATTGTAGAAACATAGAAACATAAACAATAGGTGCAGGAGGAGGCCATTCGGCCCTTCGAGCCAGCACCGCCATTCATTGTGATCATGGCTGATCGTCCCCTATCAGTAACCCGTGCCTGCCTTCTCCCCATATCCCTTGACTGCACTAGCCCCTATCTAACTCTCTCTTAAATCCATCCAGTGACTTGGCCTCCACTGCCCTCTGCGGCAGGGAATTCCACAAATTCACAACTCTCTGGGTGAAAAAGTTTTTTCTCACCTCAGTCTTAAATGACCTCCCCTTTATTGTAAGACTGTGGCCCCTGGTTCTGGACTCGCCCAACATTGGGAACATTTTTCCTGCATCTAGCTTGTCCAGTCCTTTTATAATTTTATATGTTTCTATAAGATATTCACCCCCTCATCCTTCTAAACTAAGATAGTGAAGATAGTTGTTAAAAGATTGCAGCAGGATCTGGATCGATTGGGCTGTTGATGGAATTTAATACAGAGAAGTGTGAGGTGTTGCATTTTAGGAAGTCTAACACGGGCAGGACTTAAACGGTGACTGGTAGATCACTGGTGTGCGAGTAGAACAGAGGGATCGAGCAGTGCAGGTACTCGGTTCCTTGAAGATGGCTTCACAGGTAATCATAATCATAACAGTGGGCCCATGGGTGATGCATCGTGGTCGGATGGAAGCCTGGGCGATCGATGTCATATGGAGGACAGACAGGCTGTTGCCCATGCAGCACGTCCCCCCCCCCTCTCCACGTCACTGATCGATCCAAAGGAACAGCAGGGCCGTTACAGTTTGGCACCAGCGCCGTCGCAGGAGCTGCCAGAGCGAGGTTGTAGACAACGACCAACTGCCTTAGGGGCTCCCACGCGGTCACGGGGAGAACGTACAAACTCCGTGCAGACAGCACCTGTAGTTGGGATCGAACCTGGGTCTCCGGCGCTGCAAGCACTGTAAGGCAGCAACTCTACCGCTGCGCCACCGTTGTCGGCATCGTTCTAGGAAATATGTTGTCCAGCTGGAAAGTGCGCAGAGAAGATTTACGAGGATGTTGCCAGGACTCAAGTGTCTAAGCTATGGGGGGGGGGGGGGAGCTTGAGTAGGCTGGGTCTCTATTCCTTGGAGTGCAGGAAGATGAGGGGTGATCTTATAGAGGTTTGGAGGGATATGGGCCAAATACAGGAGAGGCTGACAAGTGTAGATGGGACATGTTGGCTGGTGTGGGCAAGTTGGGGTGAAGGGCCTGTTTCCACACTGTATCACTCTGTGACTCTGCGCATGAGTACAATAGACAATAGGTGCAGGAATAGGAATTCGGCACTTCGAGCCAGCACCGCCATTCAATACGATCTTGGCTAGGAAAGAACTGCAGATGCTTGAAAAATCGAAGGTAGACAGACTGAAGAAGGGTCTCGACCCGAAATGTCACCTATTCCGTTGCTCCATGGATGCTGCCTCACCCGCTGAGTTTCTCCAGCATTTTTGTCTACCTTTAATATGATCATGGCTGATCATCCACAATCAGTACCCCTTTCCTGCATTCTCCCCATATCCCCTGACTCCGTATCTTTAAGAGCTCCAGAGAATTGGCTTCCACTGCCCTCTGAGGCAGAGAATTCCACAGATTCACAACTCTCTGGGTGAAAAAATGTTTCCTCGTCTCCGTTCTAAATGGCCTACCCCTTATTCTTAAACTGTGACCCCTGGTTCTGGACTCCCCTAACATCGGGAACATGTTTCCTGCCTCTAACGTGTCCAATCCCTTAATAATCTTATATGTGTCAATAAGAACCCCTCTCATCCTTCTAAACTCCAGTGTATACAAGCCCAGCCGTACCATTCTATCAACAGCTGCTCTACATCGGTGAGACCAAGCGCAGGCTTGGCGATCGCTTCGCCCAACACCTCCGCTCGGTTCGCAATAACCAACCTGATCTCCCGGTGGCTCAGCACTTCAACTCCCCCTCCCATTCCAAATCTGACTTTTCTGTCCTGGGCCTCCTCCATGGCCAGAGTGAGTCCCACCGTAAATTGGAGGAGCAGCACCTCATATTCCGCTTGGGTAGTTTACACCCCAGCGGTATGAACATTGACTTCTCCAATTTCAGGTAGTCCCTGCTTCCCCTCCCCTTCCCAGCTCTCCCACAGCCCACTGTCTCCGCCTCTTCCTTTCTTCTTCCCCCACCCCCCCCCCCCCACCCCGACATCAGTCTGACGAAGGGTCTCGACCCGAAACGTCGCCCATTCTCGAGCGGCAGCATTTTGAAACAGTAATCCATGCCTTTATTACATCTAGGCTGGATTACTGTAACGCACTCTACTCTGGAGTCGCACGAGCCTCATTGGCTCGTCTCCAGGTGGTTCAAAATGCTGCCGCTCGCCTTTTGACTGGAACTCGAAAGAGGGAGCACATTACGCCAATTTTGGCCTCCCTTCACTGGCTCCCAGTGCACTTTCGAGTTCATTTCAAAATTCTTTTATTTATTTGTTTTTAAATCATTGAATGGGCTCGCCCCGCCTTACCTCTCTGAGCTGCTCCACCTATATGCTCCTGCCCGGTGCCTCAGGTCAGCTGATCAGCTGCTCCTTGAGGTACCAAGGTCTAAGCGGAAGCTCAGAGGGGATAGAGCCTTTTCTGTTGCTGCTCCGGCACTCTGGAACACCTTGCCGTTGCACATCAGACAGGCCCCCTCACTGTCCATCTTCAAATCCTCCCTAAAAACATATTTTTATTCTTTGGCTTTCGACACTGGTTGAGGCATTGGTCCTGTTTTTAGTGCTTTTAATGTCTTTTAATTTTTAGTGTGTTTTTTATAGTCCTTCGTTTTACGGTTTTTAATGGTTTTTAATTGTTTGTAATAGCTTTTTGTTCATGATTTCTCATGTACAGCACTTTGTGGCAACTGTAGTTGTTTAAAGTGCTTTATAAATAAAGTTATTATTATTATTATTCCTTCGCTCCATGGATGCTGCCTCACCCGCTGAGTTCCTCCAGCATTTTTGTCTACCTTCGATTTTCCAGCATCTGCAGTTCCTTCTTAAACATGGTGCAGATTATGTATGTTACCACATTATCGTGTAACATTTATAGCATAATAATTAGGTTCTCTAATAAATCCTTACTTCCTGCAGCTTTACAGTCTCATTAATGCAACACATCAAATAAATACACATAATTGGGATAATTAAATATAATTCAAGAAAAAGTCCTGTAAAGATATTATCGGGCAGGAATATCTGATTGTAAGAGATATTAAATGGACAGAACTGTGGTTTTGGGGGGTCTCAATGAAACTTACAGAATAATGAAAGTCATAGATAGAGTGAATGTGGAGAGGATGTTCCCACTGGTGGGAGAGTCTAGGACTAGAGGTCACAGCCTCAGAATTAAAGGGCGCTCTTTTACAAAAGGAGGTGAGGAGGAACTACTTTAGTCAGAGGGTGGTGAATCTGTGGAACTCATTGCCATAGAGGCCACTCTATGACTATGACTTTCGCTGCTTAATAGTAGTCCTGCCTGACCGACATCTTTCAAGGTTGGTTAAAACATTTTCTGTTGAATAAAAGCAAAACACCTTGGAGTCATAGAGTGATACAGCGTGGAAACAGGCCCTTCGGCCCAACTTGCCCACACTGGCCAACATGTCCCAGCTACACTAGTCCCACCTGCCTGCGTTTGGCCCATATCCCTCCAAATCTGTCCTATCCACGTACCTGTCTAAATGTTTCTTAAACGCTGTGATGGTCCCAACTTCAACTCCCTCCTCCGGCAGCTCGTTCCATTCACCCACCACCCTTTGTGTGAAAACGTTACACCTCAGGTTCCTATTAAATACTGGAATAACTCCTGGAATAACCATGTAACCATATAACAATTACAGCACGGAAACAGGCCATCTTGGCCCGTCTAGTCCGTGCCGAACACTTACTCTCACCTAGTCCCATCTACCTGCACTCAGACCATAACCCTCTATTCCTTTCCCGTCCATATACCTATCCAGAATGGCCGATTAAATACTGGAGTGGGCGGTCATGGTGGCGCAGCGGTAGAGTTGCTGCCTTACAGCGAATGCAGAGCCTGGAACCAGGGTTCGATCCCGGCTACGGGCGCTGTCTGTGCGGAGTTTGCACGTTCTCCACGTGATCCGCATGGGTTTTCTCCGGGTGCTCCGGTTTCCTCCCACACTCCAAAGACGGGCAGGTTTGTAGGTTAATTGGCTTGGTGTAAATGGGTGTAGGATAGCGTTAATGTGCGGGGAAAGAGCTGGTCGGCGCGGACCCGGTGGGCCGAAGGGCCTGTTTCCGTGTTGTATCTCCAAAACTAAATAAACTAAAAACTAAAACGCTCTCTCTTGTTGGTGAGAGATGGGCATTAGATTGTGTTCTTGGCACTAGTCACATCTGTTGATTCTTTTAATTTCCTGGGAACCATCATCTCCAAGGAACTTAAATGGGGGGCTACAATCGACTCCACAGTCAAAAAGGCCCAACAGAGGATTTACTTCCTGCGGCAGCTGAGGAAGCACAATCTGCCACAGGCAATGATGGTCCAATTCTACACGGCCATCGTAGAGTCTGTCCTCACCTTCTCCATCATGGTCTGGTTTGGCTCAGCCACCAAGCACGACACCTGGAGGCTGCAGCGAATCGTCCGATCAGCAGAGAAGGTTATTGGCTGCAACCTTCCCTCCATTGATGAACTGTACACTGCAAGGGCCAGGAAGCGAGCGGGCAAGATCATCTCTGACCCCTCTCACCCTGGCCACAAACTCTTTGAATCACTTCCCTCTGGAAGGCGACTCCGGACTGTCAAAGCTGCCACAGCCAGACATAAAAACAGTTTTTATCCACGAGTAGTTGCTCTACTCAACAGCCAAAAATCTGTAGCCTCCCTTTGATCAGGTATTTTGTTGGTTCAGATGCTTGATCAATGGTGTTTTATCATTAATGTTTTATTATTATTAATGTTTAGTGTTTTCTGAGTCATTCGTAACTGTCACTGTATGTCATGTTGTTACTTGTGGGTGGAGCACCTAGGCAAATTCCTTGTATGTGAATACTTGGCCAATATTATCGGGCAGGAATATCTGTGACTGGGAAACACATTCTGTAAATGGGCTGGATGGGTTGGAGTTTGTAAAATGTGTGCAGGATAGTTTTTTGCAACAATACATAGAAGTACCTACTAGAGAAGGGGCGGTACTGGACCTCCTGTTAGGAAATGAGATGGGTCAGGTGGCAGAGGTATGCGTTGGGGGACAGTTCGGGTCCAGTGATCACAATACCATTAGTTTCAATATAATTATGGAGAGGGACAAAACTGGACCTAGGGTTGAGATTTTTGATTGGAGAAAGGCTAACTTTGAGGAGATGCGAAAGGATTTAAAAGGAGTAAATTGGGACAGTTTGTTTTATGGGAAAGATGTGGAAGAGAAATGGAGTACATTTAATGGTGAAATTTTAAGAGTACAGAATCTTTATGTCCCTGTTCGGTTGAAAGGAAATCGTAAAAATTGTAAAGAGCCATGGTTTTCAAGGGAAATTGGACACTTGGTTCGGAAAAAGAGGGAGATCTACAATAGTTATAGGCAGCATGGAGTAAATGAGGTGCTTGAGGAGTATAAAGAATGTAAAAAGAATCTTAAGAAAGAAATTAGAAAAGCTAAAAGAAGATATGAGGTTGCTTTGGCAAGTAAGGTAAAAGTAAATCCGAAGGGTTTCTACCGCTATATTAATAGCAAAAGGATAACGAGGGATAAAATTGGTCCATTAGAGAGTCAGAGTGGCCAACTATCTGCAGAGCCAAAAGAGATGGGGGAGATATTGAACAGTTTCTTTTCTTCGGTATTCACCAAGGAGAAGGATATTGAATTATGTGAGGTAAGGGAAACAAGTAGAGTGGCTATGGAAACTATGAGGATCAAAGAAGAGGAAGTACTGACACTTTTGAGAAATATAAAAGTGGATAAGTCTCCAGGTCCGGACAGGATATTCCCTAGGACATTGAGGGAAGTTAGTGTAGAAATAGCAGGGGCTATGGCAGAAAGATTTCAAATGTCATTAGAAACGGGAATAGTGCCGGAGGATTGGCGTACTGCGCATGTTGTTCCATTGTTTAAAAAGGGGTCTAAGAGTAAACCTAGCAATTATAGACCTGTTAGTTTGACGTCCGTGGTGGGCAAATTAATGGAAAGAATACTTAGAGATAATATATATAAGCATCTGGATAAACAGGGTCTGATTAGGAACAGTCAACATGGATTTGTGCCTGGAAGGTCATGTTTAACTAATCTTCTTGAATTTTTTGAAGATGTTACTCGGGAAATTGATGAGGGTAAAGCAGTGGATGTTGTGTATATGGACTTCAGTAAGGCCTTTGACAAGGTTCCTCATGGAAGGTTGGTTAAGAAGGTTCAATGGTTGGGTATTAATGGTGGAGTAGCAAGATGGATTCAACAGTGGCTGAATGGGAGATGCCAGAGAGTAATGGTGGATGGTTGTTTGTCAGGTTGGAGGCCAGTGACGAGTGGGGTGCCACAGGGATCTGTGTTGGGTCCACTGTTGTTTGTCATGTACATCAATGATCTGGACGATGGTGTGGTAAATTGGATTAGTAAGTATGCAGATGATACTAAGATAGGTGGGGTTGCGGGTAATGAAGTAGAGTTTCAAAGTCTACAGAGAGATTTATGCCAGTTGGAAGAGTGGACTGAAAGATGGCAGATGGAGTTTAATGCTGATAAGTGTGAGGTGCTACATCTTGGCTGGACAAATCAAAATAGGACGTACATGGTAAATGGTAGGGAATTGAAGAATGTAGGTGAACAGAGGGATCTGGGAATAACTGTGCACAGTTCCCTGAAAGTGGAATCTCATGTAGATAGGGTGGTAAAGAAAGCTTTTGGTGTGCTGGCCTTTATAAATCAGAGCATTGAGTATAGAAGTTGGGATGTAATGTTAAAATTGTACAAGGCATTGGTGAGGCCAATTCTGGAGTATGGTGTACAATTTTGGTCGTCTAATTATAGGAAGGATGTCAACAAAATAGAGAGAGTACAGAGGAGATTTACTAGAATGTTGCCTGGGTTTCAGCAACTAAGTTACAGAGAAAGGTTGAACAAGTTAGGGCTTTATTCTTTGGAGCGCAGAAGGTTAAGGGGGGACTTGATAGAGGTTTTTTAAATGATGAGAGGGATAGACAGAGTTGACGTGGAAAAGCTTTTCCCACTGAGAGTAGGGAAGATTCAAACAAGGGGACATGACTTGAGAATTAAGGGACTGAAGTTTAGGGGTAACATGAGGGGGAACTTCTTTACTCAGAGAGTGGTAGCTGTGTGGAATGAGCTTCCAGTGAAGGTGGTGGAGGCAGGTTCGTTTTTATCATTTAAAAATAAATTGGATAGTTATATGGATGGGAAAGGAATGGAGGGTTATGGTCTGAGCGCAGGTATATGGGACTAGGGGAGATTATGTGTTCGGCACGGACTAGAAGGGTCGAGATGGCCTGTTTCCGTGCTGTAATTGTTATATGGTTGTTATATGGTTATAGATTTACTTACTTACTCTTTTGCAGCCCACCATTACTGATGAGCCCACAGGCGTCTCATGGTCCAGCTGAGGTTGAAACCGGGAGCCTTGGAGACAGTAACAGCACTCAGGTAGGTTCGTGGGTACAGGTCAAGATGGGGTGTGATGGTGGGGTGGGATGGGTTATGCCTCTCCTCCATAATAGGGCCTCTTTTTTGGTCTTGCGTGGTTCGGTCTGGGATCTCTCGACATGGCCTGGATTAGACAGAGATTCAAGAATCTGCAGAGAATTGTGGACGCAGCCCAGACCATCACACAAACCAACCTCCCTTCCACTGATTCCATCTACACCCCACGCTGCCTCGGCAAGGCCAGCAGCATCATCAAGGACCAGTCTCACCCCGGCCACTCCCTCTTCTTCCCTCTCCCATCAGGCAAGAGGTACAGAAGTGTGAAAACGCACACCTCCAGATTCAGGTACAGTTTCTTCCCAGCTGTTATCAGGCAACTGAACCATCCTACTACAACCAGAGAGCAGTCCTAACCTCCCATCTACCTCATTGGAG
Organism: Amblyraja radiata; assembly: GCF_010909765.2. Taxonomy (NCBI): domain Eukaryota; kingdom Metazoa; phylum Chordata; class Chondrichthyes; order Rajiformes; family Rajidae; genus Amblyraja; species Amblyraja radiata. The sequence continues at coordinate 185,118,285 of NC_045956.1, forward strand.
AACCTTGGACTATCTTTAATCGGACTTTACTGGACTTTATCTTGCAGACACATTATTCTCACTTTATCCTGTATCTGTACACATGGACGGCTCGATTGTAATCATGTATTGTCTTTCCGCTGACTGGTTAGCACGCAACAAAAGCTTTTTACTGTACCTCGGTACACGTGACAATAAACTAAACTGAAACTGAACTGAACAATCTCGATCAAAACACTAAAATGCTGTTGCATTAAGTATTAGAGTCAGACTGGGATTCTAAATGCTGAAAAGCCTCAAACTTGACGAGAAAAGTTAATTAAATCGTGCTACCAATATGTGTAGGAAAGAAATGCAAATGTTGGTTTAAATCGAAGGTAGACACAAAATGCTGGAGTAACTCAGCGGGACAGCAGCATCTCTGGAGAGAAGGAAAGGGTGTCGTTTTGGGTCGAGACCCTTCTTCAGACTGATGTCCCCTTGCTTTCCCTCCCTCTCCATCCCCTCATCCCCCTTCCGTTCTGCGCTCAGTCTTACTGTCTCCGACTACATTTTATCTCTGTTTGCTTTGTTGTCACCTTCTCCCAGCTACATTGTCCTTGATCTCCATTCCCTTGGTCCTCTTTTCACACCTAACACTTCCTTATCTACGACTTCCTTATCTATGAACCGCCCACTCCCCTGACATCAGTCTGAAGAAGTGTCTCGACCCGAAACGTCACGGTGGCGCAGCGGTAGAGTTGCTGCCTTACAGCACATGCAGCGCGGGTTCGATCCCGACTATGGGTGCTGTCTGTACGGAGTTTGTACGTTCTCCCCGTGACCTGCGTGGGTTTTCTCTGAGATCTTCTGTTTCTCCCACACTGCTAAGACGTGCAGGTTTGTAGGTTAAATGTCTTGGTAAATGTAAAAATTGTCCCTAGTGGGTGTGGGATAATGTTAATGTGCGGGGATCGCTGGTCGGTGCGGACCCGGTGGGTCGAAGGGCCTGTTTCCACGCTGTATCTCTAAACTAAGACCGAAAACTTCACTCATTCCTTCTCTCCAGAGATGCTGCCTGTCCCTCCGAGTTACTCCAGCACTTTGTGGCTTATCTGTGGTGACATGATCACATTGAATGGCGGTGCTGGCTTGAAGGACGAATGGCCTACTCCTGCCCCTATTGTCTATTGTCCCCTTAAACCCTGACACCCGTACTAATCGAGAATCTATCTAGCTCTGCCATAAATATATCCACTGACTTGGCCTCCAAGTTCAAGTGAGTTTATTGTCATGTGTCCCTGTATAGGACAATTAAATTCTTGCTTTGCTTCAGCACACAGAACATAGTAGGCATTGACTACAAAACAGATAAATGTGTCCATATACCATTATATAAATATATACACACATGAATAAATAAACTGATAAAGTGCAAATAGCAGAAAGTGGTTATTAATAATCAGAGTTTTGTCCGAGCCAGGCTTAATAGCCTGATGGCTGTGGGGAAGTAGCTATTCCTGAACCTGGTTGTTGCAGTCTTCAGGCTCCTGTACCTTCTACCTGAAGGTAGCAGGGAGATGAGTGTATGGCCAGGATGGTGTGGGTCTTTGATGATACTGCCAGCCTTTTTGAGGCAGCGACTGCGATAAATCCCCTCGATGGAAGGAAGGTCAGAGCCGATGATGGACTGGGCAGTGTTTACTACTTTTTGTAGTCTTTTCCTCTCCAGGGCGCTCAAGTTGCCGAACCAAGCCACGATGCAACCGGTCAGTATGCTCTCCACTGTGCACCTGTAGAAGTTAGAGAGAGTCTTCCTTGACAATCCGACTCTCCGTAATCTTCTCAGGAAGTAGAGGCGCTGATGAGCTTTTTTGATAATTGCGTTAGTGTTCTCGGACCAGAAAAGAACTTCAAAGATGTGCACGCCTGCTGTGGTCCAGTTCCTGTGCGCTTCTGCTCTGTGTTCCGTGGCTGTTGTGTGTGGATCGTCACGACTGCACAGTGGCCTGAGCTGATTAAACGTACTGCCATTTTGCTTCCACAGTCTGACGAGGAAACTCAGGAGAGGAGCGTGGAGCTTGAGAAGCTACTGAAGAACCACGCAGAGTGGATCTGGTACTGGTCCAGCCGCCCAGAAAACGTGCCCCCAAAGTGAGTTTTGGTTCCATTTTATCTTTATTATTATAGAGAGATGCTCTGGTATAATTGTAAATTGTCCCTAGTGTGTGTAGGAGAGCGTTACTTTTCGGGGATATCTGGTCAATAGACAATAGGTGTAGGAGCAGGACATTCGGCCCTTCGAGCCAGCACCGCCATTCAATGTGATCGTGGCTGATCATACCCAATCAGTACCCCGTTCCTGCCTTCTCCCCATATCCCCTGACTCCGCTATTTTTAAGAGCCCTATCTAGCTCTCTCTTGAAAGCATCCAGAGAACCGGCCTCCACCGCCCTCTGAGGCAGAGAATTCCACAGACTCACCACTCTCTGTGAGAAAAAGTGTTTCCTCGTCTTTATCGTAAATGGCTTACTCCTTATTCTTAAACTGTGTCCCCTGGTTCTGGACTCCCCCAACATCGGGAACATGTTTCCTGCCTCTAGCGTGTGCAAGCCCTTAACAATCTTATATGTTTCAATGAGATATCCTCTCATCCTTCTAAACTCCAGAGTGTACAAGCCCAGCTGCTCCATTCTCTCAGCATATGACAGTCCCGCCATCCCAGGAATTAACCTTGTAAACCTACGCTGCACTCCCTCAATAGCAAGAATGGCCTTCCTCAAATTAGGGGACCAAAACTGCACACAATACTCCAGGTGTGGTCGGTGGGCCGAAGTGCCTGTTTCTGCACTGTACCTCTATCCTAAACTACATGAGGACATTCAGCCCACCGGGAGATTGCAACCTTCACGTGGTCCGCCCTGTTTCGATGAATGCAATCAACCTGGCGCGCACAATCAAGTAAGATCAAATAGAACAAGTTGTCCTACAACTTTAGGCTGTGCACGCCAAACGCAAGAAGAAGAAGTCTACTCCAACTTATTGAAATGACAAACAAATGTTGTTTTTCTCCTAGGGAATTCTTATTTAAACATCCCAAATATTCATCCAGTCTGAGCGTACGGAAGACAGGGGTGATGAAGAAAAGAGGGATATTCGGTTCCGAGTTTGTTGTGCTGTTCATTCCCTCGCTCCTGATAACTCACCTGCTCATGCTGGGAGTGGGGTACGTGGTTGAACATTGTGGAGATTGTTCCCAAGGTCCCACCCGATAGGGGCAAGATTAGGCCATTCGGCCCATCAAATCAGGTGTATCAAATCATGAGAAGAATAAATCGGGTGAATGCACAGAGTCTGTTGCCCCGAGTAAGGGAATGGAGGACTAGAGGACATAGAAACATAGAAACATAGAAATTAGGTGCAGGAGTAGGCCATTCGGCCCTTCGAGCCTGCACCGCCATTCAATATGATCATGGCTGATCATCCAACTCAGTATCCCGTACCTGCCTTCTCTCCATACCCTCTGATCCCCTTAGCCACAAGGGCCACATCTAACTCCCTCTTAAATATAGCCAATGAACTGGCCTCGACTACCCTCTGTGGCAGGGAGTTCCAGAGATTCACCACTCTCTGTGTGAAAAAAGTTCTTCTCATCTCGGTTTTAAAGGATTTCCCCCTTATCCTTAAGCTGTGACCCCTTGTCCTGGACTTCCCCAACATCGGGAGCAATCTTCCTGCATCTAGCCTGTCCAACCCCTTAAGAATTTTGTAAGTTTCTATAAGATCCCCTCTCAATCTCCTAAATTCTAGAGAGTATAAACCAAGTCTATCCAGTCTTTCTTCATAAGACAGTCCTGACATCCCAGGAATCAGTCTGGTGAACCTTCTCTGCACTCCCTATATGGCAATAATGTCCTTCCTCAGATTTGGAGACCAAAACTGTACGCAATACTCCAGGTGTGGTCTCACCAAGACCCTGTACAACTGCAGTAGAACCTCCCTGCTCCTATACTCAAATCCTTTTGCTATGAAAGCTAACATGCCATTCGCTTTCTTCACTGCCTGCTGCACCTGCATGCCCACTTTCAATGACTGGAGTACCATGACACCCAGGTCTCGCTGCATCTCCCCTTTTCCTAGTCGGCCACCATTTAGATAATAGTCTGCTTTCCTGTTTTTGCCACCAAAATGGATAACCTCACATTTATCCACATTATACTGCATCTGCCAAACATTTGCCAACTCACCCAGCCTATCCAAGTCACCTTGCAGTCTCCTAGCATCCTCCTCACAGCTAACACTGCCCCCCAGCTTCGTGTCATCCGCAAACTTGGAGATATTGCCTTCAATTCCCTCATCCAGATCATTAATATATATTGTAAATAGCTGGGGTCCCAGCACTGAGCCTTGCGGTACCCCACTAGTCACTGCCTGCCATTGTGAAAAGGACCCGTTTACTCCTACTCTTTGCTTCCTGTTTGCCAGCCAGTTCTCTATCCACATCAATACTGAACCCCCAATGCCGTGTGCTTTAAGTTTGTAAACTAATCTCTTATGTGGGACCTTGTCGAAAACCTTCTGGAAGTCCAGATACACCACATCCACTGGTTCTCCCCTATCCACGCTACTAGTTACATCCTCGAAAAATTCTATAAGATTCGTCAGACATGATTTACCTTTTGTAAATCCATGCTGACTTTGTCCAATGATTTCACCACTTTCCAAATGTGCTGCTATCCCATCTTTAATAACTGACTCTAGCAGTTTCCCCACTACCGATGTTAGACTAACTGGTCTGTAATTCCCCGTTTTCTCTCTCCCTCCCTTCTTAAAAAGTGGGGTTACGTTTGCTAACCGCCAATCCTCAGGAACTACTCCAGAATCTAAAGGGTTTTGAAAGATTATTACTAATGCATCCACTATTTCTGGAGCTACTTCCTTAAGTACTCTGGGATGCAGCCTATCTGGCCCTGGGGATTTATCGGCCTTTAATCCATTTAATTTACCCAACACCACTTCCCGGCTAACCTGGATTTCACTCAATTCCTCCAACTCCTTTGACCCGCGGTCCCCTGCTATTTCCGGCAGATTATTTATGTCTTCCTTAGTGAAGACGGAACCAAAGTAGTTATTCAATTGGTCCGCCATATCCTTGTTCCCCATGATCAACTCACCCGTTTCTGACTGCAAGGGACCTACATTTGTTTTAACTAATCTCTTTCTTTTCACATATCTATAAAAACTTTTGCAGTCAGTTTTTATGTTCCCTGCCAGTTTTCTTTCATAATCTATTTTTCCTTTCCTAATTAAGCCCTTTGTCCTCCTCTGCTGGTCTCTGAATTTCTCCCAGTCCTCCGGTATGCTGCTTTTTCTGGCTAATTTGTACGCATCATCCTTCGCTTTGATACTATCCCTGATTCACCTTGCTACCTATTGCTTCTACCCTCATTTTACACCCCTCTGTCTCTACGCTCACACATTTAAGAAACCCTTTCCCTTTAACTCCATCCTCCACTAGCCCATTCGACACAGGTTCAAGGTTCAAAGGGAAAAGATTTTTGGCCACCCCATCTACACTGTGAAGGAGAATAAAACGGGATTACTGTTGGCTATTGTGTTCAGTTCTGTGCAAGTGTGTTCAGTTCTGGGCACCGTGTTATAGGAGAGATGTTGTCAAGCTTGAAAGGGTTCAGAGAAGATTTACGAGAATGTTGCCAAGACTCGAGGGTTTGAGCAGGCTGGGGCTCTATTCCTTGGATCGCAGGAGGATGAGGGGTGATCTTATAGAGGCGTATATAAAATCATGAGAGGAATAGATCGGGTAGATGCACAGAGTCTCTTGCCCAGAGTAGGGGAATCGAGGACCAGAGGACACCGGTTCAAGGTGAAGGGGAAAAGATTTAATAGGAATCTGAGCGGTAACTTTTTCACGCAAAGGGTGGTGGGTGTATAGAACCAGCTGCCAGAGGAGGTAGTTGAGGCTGGGACTATCCCAGCGTTTAAGAAGCAGTTAGACAGGCACATGGATGGTCTGAAGAAGGGGTTCGGCCCGAAACGTTGCCTATTCCCTTCGATCCATAGATGCTGCTGCACCCGCTGAGTTCCTCCAGCTTTTTTGTGTACGATGGATAGGACAAGTTTGGAGGGAAATGGACCAAATGCGGGCAGGTGGGACTAGTGTAGATGGGATGTTGGCTGGTGTGGGCAAGTTGGGCAAAATGGGCCTGTTTCCACACCTTATCACTCTATGACTCTATCAAATCTACTCCGCCATTCAATCATGGCTAATCTATCTCCCTCTCAACCTCATTCTCCTGCCGTCTCCCCATAACCCTGGACACCCATACTAATCAAGAATCTGTCAATCTCTGCTTTAAAAACATCCACTGGCTTGGCCTCCACAGCCTTGTGTGGCAAAGAATTCCACAGATTCACCCCCCTCTGACTGAAGTAATTCCTCCTTATCTCCTTCCTAATGGAACGTCCTTTAATGATGAGGTTGTGCCCTCTGGTCCTAGACAAGTGGAACCATCCTCTCCACATCCACTCTATCCAGGCCTTTCACCATTCTGTACGTTTCAATGTGGTTTTCCCCCTCATCCCTCTAAACTCCAATGTTAACCCCTAAACTCCTTCTTAACTCCAGTGTTAACTCCTAAACTCCATATGTTAACCCCTTATTTCTGGGATCATTCTTGTAAACCTCCTCATGGAACTTCTCCAGTGCTGGCACACTCTTCCTCGGATACAGGGCCTATATAAGACAGAAGCAGGCCCTTCGGCCTAATTCGGCTGTACCGACCAAGATGCCAAATCACAGCTGGTCCCATTTGCCTGCGTTTGGCCCTCATCCCTCTAAACCTTCCCTATCCATGTACCTGTAAAATGTCTTTTCAATGTCGTTATGGTACCTGCCTCAACTACCTCCACTGGCAGCTTGTTCCATATACACCCATAAAAAATACAGGTTGCCTTTTGGGTTCTTATTAAATCTTTCCCCGCCCACCATAAATCTACGGTCTCTTGTCCTTGCCCACGCGGTGTAGCAGATGCTGTCAATTCTGCTGCCCGGGTCATGGTGGCGCAGCGGTAGAGTTGCTGCCTTACAGTAAATGTAGTGCCAGAGTTCCCAGATCGATCCTGACTACGGGTGCCGTCTGTAGCGAGTTTGCACGTTCTCCCCGTGACCTGCGTAGGTTTTCTCCGAGATCTTCATTTAGAAACATAGAAACATAGAAAATAGGTGCAGGAGTAGGCCATTCGGCCCTTCAAGCCGGCACCGCCATTCAATATGATCATGGTTGATCATCCAACTCAGTATCCTGTACCTGCCTTCTCTCCATACCCCCTGATCCCTTTAGCCACAAGGGACACATCTAACTCCCTCTTAAATATAGCCAATGAACTGGCCTCAACTACCTTCTGTGGCAGAGAATTTCAGAGATTCACCACTCTCTGTGTGAAAAATGTTTTTCTCATCTCAGTCGTAAAAGATTTCCCCCTTATCCTTAAAAAGTTTCTATAAGATCCCCCCTCAATCTTCTAAATTCTAGCGAGTACAAGCCAAGTCTATCCAGTCTTTCTTCATATGAAAGTCCTGATATCCCTGGAATCAGTCTGCTGAACCTTCTCTGTACTCCCTCGATGGCAAGAATGTCCTTCCTCAGATTAGGAGACCAAAACTGTATGCAAGATTCCAGGTATGGTCTCACTAAGACCCTGTACAACTGCAGTAGAACCTCCCTGCTCCTATACTCAAATCCTTTTACTGTGAATGCTAACATACCATTCGCTTTCTTCACTGCCTGCTGCACCTGCATGACTGGTGTACCATGACACCCAGGTCTCGTTGCATCTCCCCTTTTCCTAATTGGCCACCATTCAGATAATAGTCTACTTTCCTGTTTTTGCCACCAAAGTGGATAACCTCACATTTATCCACATTATACTGCATCTGCCATGCATTTGCCCACTGACTTCTCCCTTATCCACTCTACTAGTTACATCCTCAAAAAATTACCCTTCATAAATCCATGCTGACTTTGTCCAATGATTTCACCACATTCCAAATGTGCTGCTATCCCATCTTTAATAACTGATTCTAGCAGTTTCCCCACTACCGATGTTAGACTAACTGGTCTGTAATTCCCCGTTTTCTCTCTCCCTCCCTTTTTAAAAAGTGGGGTTACATTAACTACCCTCCAATCCTCAGGAACTACTCCAGAATCTAAAGAGTTTTGAAAAATTATCACTAATGCATCCACTATTTCTGGCGCTTCTTACTTCTTTAAGTACTCTGGGATGCAGCCTATCTGGCCCTGGGGATTTATCGGCCTTTAATCCATTAAATTTACCTAACACCACTTCCCGGCTAACCTGGATTTCACTCAGTTCCTCCATCTCATTTGACCCCCGGTCCCCTGCTATTTCCGGCAGATTATTTACGTCTTCCTTAGTGAAGACAGAACCAAAGTAGTTATTCAATTGGTCTGCCATGTCCTTGTTTTCCATGATCAATTCACCTGTTTCTGACTGCAAGGGACCTACATTTGTTTTAACTAATCTTTTTCTCTTCACATATCTATAAAAACTTTTGCAGTCAGTTTTTATGTCCCCTGACAGTTTTCTTTCATAATCTATTTTCCCTATTTTCCACAAGACGTACAGATTTGTAGGTTAATTGGCTTGGAAATGTAAAAATTGTCTATGGTGTGTGTAGGATAGTGTTAATGTGCGGGGATCGCTGGTCGGCGCAGACCCGGTGGGACGAAGGGCCTGAATTTACGTGCTGTATCTCTAAACTAAAATTCACCCAATCAATACCCCTCATGATTTTGTACACCTCTATGAGATCACCCATCAGCTCCCAGCTCCCCAAGGAATAGAGTCCCAGCCTGCTCAACCTCTCCCTATAGCTCACACCCTCCAGTTCTGGCAAAGTCCTCTTGAATCTTCTCCGCACTCTTTCCAGTTTAATTACATCCTTCCTGTAGCAGGGCGACCAAAACTGAGCACAGAAGGGTCTCGACCCGAAACGTCACCTATTCCTTCGCTCCATAGATGCTGCCTCACCCGCTGAGTTTCTCCAGCATTTTTGTCTACTCCACAGTACTCCAAGTGTGACCTCACCAACGGCTTGTACAACTCTAACATGACCCCCCAACTTCAACGTGCATATACGGGTGTCAACTGGGGACAGACACTACTGGTTGGAGTAACTCAGCGGGTCGGGCACCGTCTCTGGAGAGAAGGAACAGGTGATATTTCGGGTCTGATGATGGGCCTCGACCCGAAACGTCACTCATTCCTTTTCCCCCAGATATGCTGCCTGTCCCGCAGAGTTACTCCAGCACTTTGTGTCTATCTTCGGCTTACACCCGCATCTGCAGTTCCTTCCTACACACATGGTCCTATTGAAGTTCCTTGTCGCTTTACTGTTTGGATAGTCCCAGCCTCAACTACCTCCTCCGGCAGCTCGTTCCATACATCCACCACTCTTTGTGTGAAAAAGTTACCCCTCAGATTCCTATTAAATCTTCCCCCCCCTCCCCCCCGTCACCTTAAGCCTGTGCCCTCTGGTCCTCGATTCTCCCTCTATGGGCAAGAGACTCTGTGCATCTACCCGATCTATTCCTCTTGCTGGGCTGAGATGCTGCCTGACCCGCTGAGTTACTCCAGCATTTTGTGTCTATCAATGTTCTCGTTGAAGGTGTGAAGGGGGGGGAGAGAAGACACCCAGCGTGGGGTGGGGTGGAGGAGCAGAGAACAAAGGAGGACCTAGTGTGGGATTTGTTATAAATATGTTGGCGCCATTGATGTGGTGACTCTTTGCATACCTTTGGTGTACAACACAACAACTTTCACTGTGACTTGACAATAGACAATAGGTGCAGGAGTAGGCCATTCGGCCCTTCGAGCCAGCACCGCCATTCAATGTGAACATGGCTGATCATCCCCAATCAGTACCCCGTTCCTGCCTTCTCCCCATATCCCCTGACTCCGCTATCTTTAAGAGCCCTATCTAGCTCTCTCTTGAAAGCATCCAGAGAACCGGCCTCCACCGCCCTCTGAGGCAGAGAATTCCACAGACTCACAACTCTCTGTGAGAAAAAGTGTTTCCTCGTCTCTGTTCAAAATGGCTTACTCCTTATTCTTAAACTGTGGCCCCTGGTTCTGGACTCCCCCAACATCGGGAACATGTTTCCTGCCTCCAGTGTGTCCAAACCCTTAACAATCTTATATGTTTCAATGAGATCCCTTCTCTTCCTTCTAAACCCCAGAGTGTACAAGCCCAGCTGCTCCATTCTCTCAGCATATGACAGTCCCGCCATCCCGGGAATTAACCTTGTAAACCTACGCTGCACTCCCTCAATAGCAAGGATTAAAAGACAACAAGAGTTTTTTGACCGACTGTATCTCTCTTCCCTCCACTTGTTTAGGATCTACATCGGCAGAAGGCTGGCAGCTTCCTCAGCGAGTAGCTTGTAACTGGCCGCAGTGAAGAAGAGATGGACACCAGTTGCTTCACTCGCCGCACACGTAGACAGGCATAGCGGGCGCCTGGGAGAGTTACAAAGACTCCACGTGTTCCTATCGTTCACTCCGCTCTGCGCCTCCTCTGTGCTAGTCGCCTCTTTCCTTTAGTCTTCACACTTCCATTAGTTCTTTATGCCAGCTAGCCAGCCTGGGGACGCCTACTAGTGGTTGGTGGGAGGAACCACCCCCCCCCCCCCCCGCTCCCTACACCTGTACCGCGTTTTGTTTAGATAATGCTTAGAGATACACGCTAGCACTATCTCACACACACACACACGCACACGCAAGCACGCACACACACACACACGCACACGCACGCACGCACGCGCGCACACACACACATACGCACGCACACACACGCACACACGCACACGCACGCACACACACGCACGCACGCACGCACACACACAAACACGGGACAATTTTACATTTTACAATTAACCAACAAATCTGTACTTTTTTGGAGTGTGGGAGAAAACCTACGCAGGTCACGGGGAGAGCGTACAAACTCCGTACAGACAGCACCCGTAGCCAGGATCGAACCCGGTTCTCTGGCGCTGCAAGCGCTGTGAGGCAGCAACTCTACCGCTGCACCACCGTGACCTGTTGTTGGTGAGCCTGTACATTGGGCTGTACTCCAGGGCCAGTTCACCATAGTGTGCACAGCTGCACTACAGTCAGTGTGTGCTTATACGTGTGTGTGTCTGTACGCGTGTGTGTGTGCATGCATGCGTATGCTCGCATGTACGTCTGAGTGTGAGACTGTTCCATGCACATGCTCCCCTTGGGACCAAAAGAGACAATTTGAGGATCTTAACTTTAATTGCACATTAATGTCAGGTGAGAATTTCAAGCCTCTCGTCGCGGTTGTCACATCTCGGAGAAGACTAGGGGAGTTCTCCCCAGTTTCCTCAACAACTCCAAACCAAATTAAGTGGTTCTTCCCAAAGATCTTATAGCAGAGCAGAGGTATATAGCAGAGCAGAGCTATAAGGTCTTTGCTTCTTCCTGTATTACTGCATTACTGCATAGTTTAGTTTAGAGACTCAGAGCGGAAACAGGCCATTCGGCCCATATCCAGGCCGACCACCTGTACACACTAGTTATTGTTTTAGTTTTAGCAATATAATGCGGGAACAGGCTCTTCAGCTCACCGAGTCCGCACCGACCAGCGATCACCTAATACATACTAGCACTATCCTACACACTAGCGACTATTTACAATTTTAACTAAGCAAATGAACCCACAAACCTGCGTGACTTTGGAGTGTGGGAAGAAACCGGAGATCTCAGAGAAAACCCACCCAGGTCAAGGGGTGAACGTACAAACCCTGAACAGACAGCGCCCGTAGTCTGGATCGAACCCGGGTCTCTGGCGCTGTGAGGCAGCAACTCTACCGCTGCGCCACAGTGCCACCATTGGGCGAGAGAATCTTATGAATCTTTTGATGAATCATGTTTCGGAGAAGATTAAGGCAATTCTTAAAAAAATAATAAGTTGTTCATGCTTGACTGCATAGATTAGTTTGGAGACACAGAGAGGAAACTGTCCCTTCGGCCAGGGTCAGCATCGGCCAGTTCACATGTTCCAGTCCACTTACTGAGGACAATTTACAGAAGCCAGCCAACCTACAAACCTGTACGCCCTTGGAGTGTGGGAGGAAACCGGAGCACCTGGAGAAAACCCACGTGGTCCCTGGGAGAACGTAGAAGCTCTGTGCGTGCAGCACTGGCACTGTGAGGCAGCAACTCTGCCACTGTACCTCTGTGTTGCCCAGGCGATTTTCAATGGCGCTATCTGTGCCCTCCATGGGGGTTTGATTCCAGAGAGGGAGCCTGAAAAATGAGCCTAAGGATGAGAGGGGATCTCATTGAAACATAAGATTGTTAAGGGCTTGGACACGCTAGAGGCAGGAAACATGTTCCCGATGTTGGGGGAGTCCAGAACCAGGGGCCACAGTTTAAGAATAAGGAGTAAGCCATTGGGGATGATCAGCCATGATCACGTTGAATGGCGGTGCTGGCTCGAAGGACCAAATGGCCTACTCCTGCACCTATTGTTTATTGTCTAGACACACTACTTCTATGTCACCCTACTTTCCTCCCTTGATTCCCAGATCTGGAACGCTGTCTGGAATACAGCCAACAACAGACCATTGTGGGCTCCTTGGTCATCGGTGCCGGCTCTGAGTTCTTTTCCTACCGCTCGTTTCCCTCACCCCCATAAGTTCCTGTCTGAAGAAGGGCCTCGACCTAAAACCTCTCCAGAGATGCTGCCCGTCCCGCTGAGTCACCCCAGCACTTTGTGTCTATCCTCTGGAATACGTTGCCAGGTTAAGGCTGGGTGGCAGTGTGCACAGTGTAGTGGGCCAAGGTGACTCTTTGCATACCTTTGACAATAGACAATAGAGGCCGGTTCTCTGGATGCTTTCAAGAGAGAGCTAGATAGGGCTCTTAAAAATAGCGGAGTCAGGGGATATGGGGAGAAGGCAGGAACGGGGTACTGATTGGCGTTGATCACACTGAATGGCGGTGCTGGCTCGAAGGGCCGAATGGCCTACTCCTGTACCTATTGTCTATTGCGCACCAAGGCGTTCAGGCGGGCCCCGGTCAACTCCTTGTGGAGTTTGATGTAGAACAGAAGTTGTATAGGGCTCTGGTGAGACCACACCTGGAGTATTGTGTACAGTTTTGGTCTCCTAATTTGAGGAAGGATGTCATTGTGATTGAGGCAGTGCAGCGTAGGTTCACGAGATTGATCCCTGGGATGGCGGGACTGTCATATGAGGAAAGATAGAAAAGACTAGGCTTGTATTCACTGGAGTTTAGAAAGATGAGGGGGGGATCTTATAGAAACATATAAAATTATAAAAGGACTGGACAAGCTAGATGCAGGAAAAATGTTCCCAATGTTGGGCGAGCCCAGAACCAGGGGCCACACTTAGAATAAAGGGGAGGTCATTTAAAACTGAGGTGAGAAAAAACATTTTCACCCAGAGAGTTGTGAATTTATGGAATTCCCTGCCACAGAGGGCAGTGGAGGCCAAGTCACTGGATGGATTTAAGAGAGAGTAAAACTTTTTTGTTTAGTTTGGACATACAGCATGGAAACAAACCCTTCGGCCCATTGAGTCCATGCCAACCAATGATCAACTGTTCACACCAGTTCTGTGTTATCCCACTTTCTCATCCACTCCTTACACACTAGGGATGATTTCACAGAGGGCAATTAACCTATAAACACGCACGTCTTTGGGATGTCAGAGGAAACACAGGGCCACATGGAGAGCATGCAGACTCCACACAGACAGTGGGAAATTCTAGGACCAGAGGTCATAGCTTCAGATTTACAAGACCTTTTAGGAAGGGGATGAGGAGGAATTTCTTTAGTCAGAGGGTGGTGAATCTGTGGAATTCTTTGCCGCAGATGGCTGTGGAGGCCAAGTCAGTGGATATATTTAAGGCAGAGACAGATAGATACTTGATTAGTACGGGTGTCAGGGGTTATGGGGAGAAGGCAGGAGAACGGGGTTAGGTGAGAGAGATAGATCAGCCATGATTGAATGGCGGAGTTGACTGGATGGACTCATTCTGCTCCTATCTCTTATGACAAAGAGTAGGAGTAAACGGGTCCTTTTCACAATGGCAGGCAGTGACTAGTGGCCTCAAGGCTCAGTGCTGGGACCCCAGCTATTTACAATATATATTAATGATCTGGATGGGGGAATTGAATGCAACATCTCCAAGTTTGCGGATGACATGAAGCTGGGGGGCAGTGTTAGCTGTGAGGAGGATGCTAGGAGGCTTCAAGGTGACTTGGATAGGTTGGGTGAGTGGGCAAATGCATGGCAGATGCAGTATAATGTGGATAAATGTAAGGTTATCCACTTTGGTGGCAAAAACAGGAAAGTAGACTATTATCTGAATGGTGGCCGATTAGGAAAAGGGGAGATGCAACGAGACCTGGGTGTCATGGTACACCAGTCATTGAAAGTAGGAATGCAGGTGCAGCAGGCAGTGAAGAAAGCAAATGGTATGTTAGCATTCATAGCAAAAGGATTTGAGTATAAGAGCAGGGAGGTTCTACTGCAGTTGTACAGGGTCTTGGTGAGACCACACCTGGAGTATTGCGTACAATTTTGGTCTCTTAATCTGAGGAAAGACATTCTTGCCATAGAGGGAGTACAGAGAAGGTTCACCAGACTGATTTCTGGGATGGCAGGACTTTCATATGAAGAAAGACTGGATAGACTCGGCTTGTACTCGCTAGAATTTAGAAGATTGAGGGGGGATCTTATAGAAACTTACAAAATTCTTAAGGGGTTGGACAGACTAGATGCAGGAAGATTATTACCGATGTTGGGGAAGTCCAGAACAAGGGGTCACAGTTTAAGGATAACAGGGAAGTCTTTTAGGACCGAGATGAGAAAACATTTTTTACACAGAGAGTGGTGAATCTGTGGAATTCTCTGCCACAGAAGGTAGTTGAGGCCAGTTCATTGGCTATATTTAAGAGGGAGTTAGATGTGGCCCTTGTGGCTAAAGGGATCAGGGGGTATGGAGAGAAGGCAGGTACAGGATACTGAGTTGGATGATCAGCCATGATCATATTGAATGGCAGTGCAGGCTCGAAGGGCCGAATGGCCTACTCCTGCACCTATGTTCTATGTTTCTATGACAGCACCCGACGTCAGGATTGAACCGGGCGCTGTGAGGCAGCAACTCTGCCGTCTGCACCACCGTGCGTTCCTCTTGGTGTTGGGCTGTGGAAGCCTGACGCTCAAATTCATTAAATGACACAAAGTGCTGGAGTAACTCAGCGGGTCAGGCAGCATTAATGGGAACCACGATGGGAGACCTTTCAGGTTGGCGACACTTAAAGGACATTTGCGGCGACTGGCCATAATTCTCCATCGGCCCCCCTTGCACGTTGATGCGAGCTCTTCCACCCCGTGTCTGAAAAGCTTGAATCTGTACTGTAGCGTTGGATGGTGATCGAGAAGACGGGTTCGATCCTGACTACGGGCGCTGTCTGTACGGAGTCTGCACGTGGTCCCCGTGGCCTGCGTGGGTTTTCTCCGGGATCTTCTATTTCCAAAGACGTGCGGGTTTGTAGCTTAATCGGCCTGGTGTAACTGTAAATTGTCCTTAGTGTGTGTGTGTGTGTAGGATGGTGTTAATGTGCGGGGATCGCTGGTCGGCGCGGACCCGGTGGGCCGAAGGGACAATTTCCGCGCTGTGTCTCTAAACTAAACTAAGATCTTGTTCCACTGCTGCACTGGTGGGTATGGGACAGGGCAAAAGCTTTTGTGGACGTCTCGAGTGGATCTAAAGCACTTACACGTGTTGCCCAGAAGCATCGTAAGTTGATCAGGCTCTCAGCATTGCCGTGTGTTATGAGGTCCTGCTTATATTGTTGTTAATGACTGGAATTAAGATATCTGCAATATGAACACCAATAAACATGCTTGTCCTACTTAGATCCCATGTGAAAAGCAATTAAACCTCAGCACCAATGTACTTACTTCCCTCGATTATCTTGTTATTCGATTGAATGATTTGTGAGCTGATAGACCCTTCTTCAGTGTCGAGCCAAAACATCACCCATTCCCTCTCTCCAGAGATGCTGCCTGTCCCGCTGAGTTACTCCAGCATTTTCTGTCTGTTTTCGGTGTTAACCAGCATCTGCAGTTCCTTAAGTGCCTGTCCCACCAGCGCCTCTAACTCGACCAATCGTGGTCGCTTGAGGCGTACGGCCTCGCGGGGCTGGTCCCACTTCGATCGGCGGAGGCAACGGCCTGTCGGCCCACAGCCGCATTGCGGCCGTACGCAGCGCCTCGACGGGCGTGCGCAGCGTCTTGGCGGCGTACGCAGCGTCTTGACAGCGTATGCCTAGGGCGTGGCGTTGCGCGATGACATCACCGCCCGGCGTGCCATTGCGCGGTGACGTAACCGCCCGGCGTGCCGTTGCGCGGTGACGTAACCGCCCGACGCCGTGCGACGTCCAAATTCAATCGGCCCGCAGCCTGCCCAGCTGATTGGTGAGTATGATGTCGGGACCAGCCCCGCACAACTCCAGACCGTACTCAAGCCACCACGTTTGGTCGCGCTAGATGCAGACAATCATATGCTGGTGGGACAGGCCCTTTACTACACACTTTACCTCCCCCCTCGACTCCATCCAAGGACCCAATCAGTCTTTCCAGGTGAGGCACAGGTTCACCTGCATCTCCTCCAACCTCATCTATTGCATCTGCTGCTCTAGGTGTCAGCTGCTCTACATCGGTGAGACCAAGCGCAGGCTTGGCGATCGCTTCACCCAACACCTCCGCTTGGTTCGCATTAACCAACCTGATCTCCCGGTGGCTCAGCACTTCAACTCCCCCTCCCATTCCGAATCCGACCTTTCTGTCCTGGGTCTCCTCCATGGCCAGAGTGAGGCCCACCACAAATTGGAGGAGCAGCACCTCATATTCCGCTTGGGCAGTTTACACCCCAGCGGTATGAACATTGACTTCTCCAATTTCAGGTAGTCCCTGCTTTCTCCCTCCTTCCCCTCCCCGTCCCAGCTCTCCCACAGCCCACTGTCTCCGCCTCTTCCTTTCTTTTTCCCACCCACCCCCACATCAGTCTGAAGAAGGGTCTCGACCCGAAACATCACCTATTCCTTCGCTCCATAGATGCTGCCTCACCTGCTGAGTTTCTCCAGCACTTTTGTCTACCTTCTATTTTTCCAGCATCTGCAGTTCCTTCTTAAACTTACTACACGCTACATCATTCTGGAAAATTCTGCACTCCTACAAAACCTACTCATCCTGCAATGGAGATGACCAGAATTGCACTCAATACTCCAAATGGAACACTGTATTGTCATATGTGACAAGACTCAGCAAAATTCTTTGCTTGCCCACCCAAGGTATGCAAATAGTCGCCCATAAAGGGCACTGACAAAGTTACAGAGTACCCCCCACCAGCTCCTCCATTGTTCTTCCCCCTCTCCTCCTCATGTTGGTTCGTCCACACCCTCATGGACCCCCCGACTGTGGGTCGACTGGCGAGGCTTTGGCGCCGCTGCGAGGCTCTACCGCCACCGAGGCTCCTCTGCTGAGGCTCCACCGCCACCGAGGCTCCTCTGCTGAGGCTCCACCTGCACCGAGGCTCCACCGCCACCGAGGCTCCTCTGCCGAGGATCCACCTCCACCGCCGAGGCTCCACCACCACCGAGGCTCCTCTGCTGAGGCTCCACCTGCACCGAGGCTCCACCGCCACCGAGGCTCCACCACCTCCGAGGCTCCTCTGCTGAGGATCGACCTCCACCGCCGAGGCTTCACCGCCACCGAGGCTCCTCTGCCGAGGCTCCACCGCCACCGAGGCTCCACCGCCACCGAGGCTCCACCTGCACCGAGGCTCCACCGCCACCGATACTCCACCGCCTCCGAGGCTCCTCTGCTGAGGATCCACCTCCACCGCCGAGGCTCCACCACCACCGAGGCTCCTCTGCTGAGGATCCACCACCGCCACCGAGGCCCCTTTCCTGAGGATCCAACTCCGCCACCGAGGCTCCACCGCTGCCGCCGAGGCTCCACCACCTCCGCCAAATCGCCGCCGCCGAGGCTCCAAACTCCAAGCAAGCTGCATCACCACTTCCTGACTCTTATACTCAATGACCCAACCAACGAAGGCAAGAATACCATACACGTTATTTATCACTCTATCAAGTTGTGACCTACCATCTACCTCATTGGACTATCTTCAATTGGACTTTATCTTGCACTGAACGTTATTCCCTTTATCCCTGTATCTGTACACGGTGGACGGCTCGATTGTAATCATGTATATAGGCTTTCCACTGAGTGGTTTGCATGCAACAAAAAGCTTTTCATTGTACCTCGCTACACGTGACAATAAACTAAACTCAAACTTAGACCCCAAGACCCTTCCATAAACCAATACTGTTAGGACTCACATCAGTGGTATATTGTCCCCCTTACATCTGACCTCCCAAAATGCAACACCTCACACTTGCTCGGATTAAATCCCATCTCCCATCACTCCGACTCTAAACAGGCACAAGATGCTGCAGTAACTCAGTGGGTCTTTGGAGAGAGGGAATGGGTGACTTTTGGGTCATAGCCTCAGAATGAAAGGATGTTCCTTACGGGAGGAGATGAGGAGGAATTTCCTCAGTCAAGAGGGTGGGGAATCTGTGGAATTCATTGCCACAGAAGGTTGTACATGCCACTTCAACGGACATGTTTATAGCACTGTTTCACACATTCTTGAATGGTACGGGGATCAGGCGATAAGGCAGGAGTATGGAGTTGAGAGAGAAGGGTAGATCAGCCAGAGTAGATTCGATGGGCCGAATGGCCTAATCCTGCTCCTATCACTTATGACCTTGTGGAAACCTTCTTCAGGCTCAGAAGTCTTGAAGGAAGGTTCTGACCCCCCGAAACGTCACCTATACCTTTTCTCCAGAGATGCTGCCTGACCCAGTGAGTTATTCCAGCATCTTGTGCCTATCTTCAGCATAAACCAGCATCTGCAGTTCCTTCCCATAGAGAGAGTCCCTTGCCATAGAGGGAGTACAGAGAAGGTTCACCAGACTGATTCCTGGGATGTCAGGACTTTCATATGAAGAAAGACTGGATAGACTCGGCTTGTACTCGCTAGAATTTAGAAGATTGAGGGGGGATCTTATAGAAACTTACAAAATTCTTAAGGGGTTGGACAGGCTAGATGCAGGAAGATTGTTCCCGATGTTGGGGAAGTCCAGAACAAGGGGTCACAGTTTAAGGATAAGGGGGAAATCCTTTGGTACCGAGATGAGAAAAACATTTTTCACACAGAGAGTGGTGAATCTGTGGAATTCTCTGCCACAGAAGGTAGTTGAGGCCAGTTCATTGGCTATATTTAAGAGGGAGTTAGATGTGGCCCTTGTGGCTAAATGGATCAGGGGGTATGGAGAGAAGGCAGGTACGGGATACTGAGTTGGATGATCAGCCATGATCATATTGAATGGCGGTGCAGGCTCGAAGGGCCGAATGGCCTACTCCTGCACCTATTGTCTATGTTTCTATGTTTCCCACAGATTTAGGGGCTCTTACACTCAACGAAGTGCAGTAAAAGAAACAGAGCAATGATACCATTCTTGGACATGAGGAGGTATTTATTTATTAGGAAAAGAACAACCCTTATAGCCACTTGGCATCATTTGAAGGCAGCACGATGGATGGATGGATGGTTAGAAGGGAAAGGGGTTCACCGATGCCTGCTCCTGTCGTTACTCATCGACCATGTCCGCTGGGGGTCCTCTCAGCCCCTTCCTCGAGGTCCGATGGAGGTGTGCGGGGGAGGGGTCAGCTGGGCGGGGGCTGTGACATCCGCTTGTTCTTTGGCGGGGGAGGGGGCGGTGGGCTTTTGAGGGGCTTGCTGCTATCCGGGTTCGGAGAGCTAGAGACCTGGCGGGAAGGAGAGAGAACAAACGAGTTAGCGTTGGTCAGGTACGGGCGAAACCTCCCTCTTCCGCCCCCCCCCTCCTTATCGGATGGGATGGATCACAGCACGGTTAGGGAACAGCTCCATCCAAGACCGCAAGAAACTGCAGAGAGTTGAGGACGCAGCCCAGACCATCACACAAACCAACCTCCCTTCTGTTGACTCCATCTACACCTCACGCTGCCTCGGCAAGGCCAGCAGCATCATCAAGGACCAGTCGCACCCCCGACCACTCCCTCTTCTCCCCTCTCCCATCAGGCACGAGGTACAGAAGTGTGAAAACGCACACCTCCAGATTCAGGAACAGTTTCTTCCCAGCTGTTATCAGGCTGAACCATCCTACCAACAACTAGAGAGCAGTGCTGAACTACTATCTACCTCATTGTAGACTTTCGACTATCTTTGATCAGACTTTACCTTGCACTAAGCGTTATCCACGATATTCCCTTTGTCATGTATCTGTACACCCTGAATGGCTCGACGGTAATCATGTACTGTCTTTCCGCTGACTGGTTAGCGCGCAACAAAAGCTTTCCACTGTACCTCGGTACACGTGACAATAAACTAAACTGAACTGACTCCCACCCTATCAATGGGCAGGGGAGACAAAATATAGAAAGATTCTGACAATCCAGGCCCTTCGGACCAACATAAGCATGCAGGTACAGCAGGCAGTGAAGAAAGCCAATGGCATGTTGGCCTTCATAACAAGAGGAGTTAACATAGAAACATAGAAAACAGGTGCAGGAGGCCATTCGGTATCCCCAATCAGTACCCCGTTCCTGCCTTCTCCCCATATCCCCGGCCTCCGCTATTTTTAAGAGCCCTATCTAGTTCTCTCTTGAAAGTATCCAGAGAACCTGCCTCCACCGCCCTCTGAGGCAGGGAATTGCACAGACTCACCACTCTCTGTGTGAAAATGTGTTCCCTCGTCTCCGTTCTAAATGGCTTACCCCATGTTCTTAAACTGTGGCCCCTAGTTCTGGACTCCCCCAACAACGGGAACATGTTTCCTGCCACTAGCGTGTCCAAGCCCTTAACAATCTTATTTGCTTCAATGAGATAACCTCTCATCCTTCTAAACTCCAGAGTGTACAAGCCCAGCTGCTCCATTCTCTCAGCATGTGACAGTCCCGCCATCCCGGGAATTAACCTTGTAAACCTACGCTGCACTTATTCAATAGCAAGAATGTCCTTCCTCAAATTAGGGAACCAAAACTGCACACAATACTCCAGGTGTGGTCTCACTAGGGCTCTGTACAACTGCAGAAGGACCTCTTTGCTCCTATATTTGATTCCTCATGTTATAAAGGCCCACATGCCATTCGCTTTCTTCACTGCCTGCTGTACCTGCATGCTTGCTATCATAGACTGATGTACAAGGAACCCCCAGATCCCGTTGTACTTCCCCTTTTCCAAACTTGCACTCCCTCAATAGCGAGAATGTCCTTCCTCAAATTAAAGGACCACTCGGATCTGTAATCCAGTCCGGGTCTCACCTTACAGTCATGGTATATTACTAACGTTTTCAGCCACTAGTCCGTCAGTCGGGATGTAGCTACATTGGTGACTGCTTTCAGTGTAACTTCACGAGATGCTAATAAACTTGTTGGGTCGTTACTTGGGGTGTCCTGTGTTCGCTCTGCACCAACTCACCTTGAATTGCAGCTGCTCTTTCCCAGGAGCCTGGAAGGGCGGAGAGGTCAGTGGGTCCACCAGGTCATGGCTGAAGTTCTCCAGGAGGCTGGGGTTGATCTTCCTGGGCAAGGGCGGAGGCCGGGAACTTTTGATCTGCCCGCCGAATCCATTGTTCACGGTAACTGTCTGACCTGTGGAGACGGACAGCGTGCCAGTGAAGGGTAGAAACAAGGAACTGCACGTGGACAAAAATGCTGGAGGAACTCAGCGGATGAGGCTGCATCTGTAGAGCAAAGGAGTAGGCGACGTTTCTGGTCGAGACCCTTCTTGGATTTAAGAGAGTTAGATAGAGCTCTAGGGGCTAGTGGAGTCAAGGGATATGGGGAGAAGGCAGGCACGGGTTATTGATAGGGGACGATCAGCCACGATCACAATGAATGGCGGTGCTGGCTCGAAGGGCCGAATGGCCTCCTCCTGCACCTATTTTCTTTGTTGCTATGTTCAGACTGATGTGCAGGATAGGGAGTCTGAAGAAGGGTCTCGACCCGAAACGTCGCCTATTTCCTTCGCTCCATAGATGCTGCCTCACCCGCTGAGTTTCTCCAGCATTTTTGTCTACCTTCGATTTTTCCAGCATCTGCAGTTCTTTCTTAAACCAGGAACTGCAGGTGCCTCTCTCATCTTCCACTTCGCCCCGTCTCTCCTCACCTCTGCTTCGTCCTGCCCCTCTCCCCTTCCACCATCCCGCCCCTCTTTTTAGGCTTTGGACATTAGGGATACAAGCCCCCACCGAGCCCGCGCTGACCAGCGATCACCCCGAACACTCGCACTATCCTGCACACTAGGTGTGTGGGATTAGAAGGCAGTGGAGGCCGGTTGCCCGGATGCTTTCAAGATAGGGCTCTTAAAGATAGCGGAGTCAGGGGATATGGGGAGAAGGCAGGAACGGGGTACTGATTGGGGATGATCAGCCATGATCACATTGAATGGCGGTGCTGGCTCGAAGGGCCGAATGGCCTAGTCCTGCACCTATTGTCTATTAATTATTGTCTATTGAAAGATTTGGTCTTTGGGAAATGCGAGCTCAACCAGTCTCCCTCTCCTCCTTAAAGGGCGATTTTTTTTCTGCGACTTCCGGCATCATTGACTGATGTATCAGGTCACCGGAAAATATGCAGCGTGACGCGCCGTGATGACGTATGACGCACGATGCTGGGTTTTGAAACGCTCAAGATCCTTTGGCGACCCTGATATGACGCCGGCAGTCGCCGAGAAAAATCACCAAGTGGGGCAGGCCCTTAACCCTCTGTTCCCACACCTCTCCACAATGGCCCACAAACCTGCAGTGTTTTCTTTGGCAAAGTGTTCTGGACTTCTCTCCACTGAGTTGCCTGAGACCAGGGGCATCCTTGAAGGCTCCTAATGGTAAACAGAAATGAACATAGAGACATACATAGAAACATAGACAATAGGTGCAGGAGGAGGCCATTTGGCCCTTCGAGCCAGCACCGCCATTCATTGTGATCATGGCTGATCGTCCCCAATCAATAACCCGTGCCTGCCTTCTCCCCATATTCCTTGACTCCACTAGCCCCTAGAGCTCTATCTAACTCTCTCTTAAATCCATCCAGTGATTTGGCCTCCACTGCCCTCTGTGGCAGGGAATTCCACAAATTCACAACTCTCTGGGTGAAAAAGTTTTTTCTCACCTCAGTCTTAAATGACCTCCCCTTTACTCTAAGACTGTGGCCCCTGGTTCTGGACTCGCCCAACATTGGGAATATTATTCCTGCATCTAGCTTGTCCAGTCCTTTTATAATTTTATATGTTTCTATAAGACCTCCCCATCATCCTTCTAAACTCCAGTGAACACAAGCCTAGACTTTTCAATCTTTCCTCATATGACAGTCCCACCATCAACACACATCATCAACACCATTCCAGTTGTGCTTCAACTGAGAGATCCCTTCCCCCCCCCCCATCCTCCGTCCTAATATATTTTGTTTTAAAGATACCGTAAGTAATGCCGTAACAGCTCTATCCAAGATCGCAAGAAACTGCAGAGAGCCCAGACCGTGACGCAAACCAACCTCCCTTCCATTGACTCCATCTACACCTCACGCTGCCTCGGCAAGGCCAGCAGCATCATCAAGGACCAGTCTCACCCCGGCCACTCCCTCTTCTCCCCTCTCCCATCGGGCAAGAGGTACAGAAGTGTGAAAACACACACCTCCAGATTCAGGGACAGTTTCTTCCCAACTGTTATCAGAAAATAACCATCCTATAACCAACTAGAGAGCAGCCCTGAGCTCCCATCAACCTCATTGGAGACCATCAAACTATCTTTAATCAGACATTACTGGACTTTACCTTGCACCTTTATCATCACTTTATCCAGTATTTGTAAGCTGCGGACGGCTTGAGTGTAATCACGTACCGTCCGCTGACTGGATAGTTTGCGACAAAAAAAACTTTAAGGGCCAGTCCCACTTACGCTATTTTTTCGGCGACTTGCTGGCACCCGTCATAGTCGCAACAGGTCACCGAAAATTTGTGGCTGATCTATCTCTCCCTCCTAACCCCATTCTCCTGCCTTCTCCCCATAACCCCCGACACCCGTACAAATCAAGAATCTATCTATCTCTGCCTTAAAAATATCCATTGTTATTTGAGATTGGCTACGATTGAATGGCGGAGTAGACATGATGGGCCTAATGGCCTATTTCTGCTCCCGTCGCATTTGAACTGGCTCCCTGCCATTTTGTGAGACGCATTCTCTCACCACAGTGCATTCCGGAATGGGTGCAGGCATGGGCGATCGAGCAAGCCCCTGGAGCCCGCTGGTCCTGTGCTCCTTCTTGGCCACCTTCTTGTCCTCAAGGTCCTTGGCCACAGCTTCCAGAGGTCTGTCTAGGTTGCGGGTGCTTTGTTTCCTTGGCAGTGGAGGTTCCACACTGTAATCAACAACAGGGGCATTAAGCGCGCATGGAGACGAGAGCTACCACCGACGAGGTGCAGTCACAGATGTTTCTGCGGCACCACAGGGTGACACGGTAGCGCAGCGGTAGAGTTGCTGCCTCACAGCGCCAGAGACCCGGGGTCAATCCTGACCACGGGTGCTGCCTGTACGGAGTTCGTTCAGTTCGGTGCAGTTTAGCTAAATGTCACGAGAAAGCGAGAAAAAAGAGAAGAAATGGATACAAAGAGGAAAAAAGAGAAAAAAGGGAAAAAATTGAAACGAGATAAAAGAGAAAAAAGAGAAAAAAAAGAGACAAAAGTGAAAAACGAGAAAGCAAGGTGCAGTGAAAACCTCAGATAACCATATAACAATTACAGCACGGAAACAGGCCATCTCGACCCTTCTAGTCCATGCCGAACACTTATTCTCCCCTAGTCCCATATACCTGCGCTCAGACCATAACCCTCCATTCCTTTCCCGTCCATATAACTATCCAATTTATTTTTAAATGATACCAACGAACCTGCCTCCACCACTTCCACTGGAAGCTCATTCCACACAGCCACCACTCTCTGAGTAAAGAAGTTCCCCCTCATGTTACCCCTAAACTTCTGTCCCTTAATTCTCAAGTCATGTCCCCTTGTTTGAATCTTCCCTACTCTCAGTGGGAAAAGCTTATCCACGTCAACTCTGTCTATCCCTCTCATCATTTTAAAGACCTCTATCAATGCTCGTTGCACGCTATCCAATCAGCCGAAAGACAAACATAACCCTGTCCTTGTGTACGTTGTCCCCATGACCCGTGTGGGTTTTCTCCGGGTGCTCCAGTTTCCTCTCACACTCCACAGACGTGCAGGGGTGTAGGTTAATTGACTTCCGTAAAATTGGAAATTGTCCCCAGTGTGCAGGATAGCACTAGTGTACGGGATGATCGCTGGTCGGCGCGGACTTGTGAGCTGAAGGGCCTGTTGCCGCACTGTACCCCTAAAGTCTTGAGAAATATCTCAGGAATCATATGATTTAGAGCAGGGGTCGGCAACCTACGGCCCCCGGGCCGAATGCGGCCCGTAACCCAAAATCATCCGGCCCGCTGGCGTATTTTTTTCCCCCCCGTAATTATCTGGCACGCAGACTTCAGTCATCTCCGGTACCTCCCGGGCCGGAGGCCGCAACGCCCAGGCGCGGTGATGCAAGGACGCAAGGAGGCCTGTGCTAGCGGTCGCAATGGCGGAGCCGGCGAGCTGCGACGAGTGCCGAGTACCGCATCCTGCGTAAAGCCGCCGGCACGGCCGCGCACCTTCTGTGTCTAGGCTTCACTGTGGGGATTAGGGTTGTCAATAGGCCGGGGACGAGTGAGTGTGAGTATTTGAGCCACCACCTTCAGGACGGAGCCAAGGCAATGGTCCGTAGGTTCGCCATGTTGGTGAGCGCCCGTAACTAGGGGCCAGTGCTCCGGGTGGCGTCCTCGAAGGGGCGGGATCTATGTGAACACGTGATTTGATGCCTGTCATCCGGGGCGGGATCCACGTGTACACGTGATAGATGTGGCCCGACATCCACTCACAGACATGCGTCCCGGCCCCCATGCACAACAAGGTTGCTCACCCCTGCTTTAGAGAATAGGATACAAAGTGCTGGAGTAACTCAGTGGGTCAGGTAGCACTGATTTATGCCTGCAACTGGAGGACTTGGATAGGCAAGGTTTTGGGTCAGGACGCTGAGTTTTAGTTCAGAGATATAACGTAGAAACAGGACCTTTGGCCCACAGATTCCAACCATCGATCACCCATACACCAGCTCTGTACAACAGACTTGGGGCAATTTTAAGAATTCCCAGCTTTAAATACCTGGGAGTCCACATCACAGAGGATCTGACATGGACAACACACGCTGCTGCACTGGTGAGTAAGGCAAGGCAGCGTCTTTATCACCTCAGGCAGCTGAGGAAATTCAGAGTCTCTCTGAGGATCCTTCAATCCTTCTACTCTGGGGCTGTGGAAAGTATCTCGTCCGGCAACATCACAATCTGGTTTGGGAACTGCTCTGCCCAGGACAGGAAGGCTCCGCAGAGAGTTGTGCGTTCAGCCGGACGCACAATGGGAACTACACTCGCCCCCCTGCAGGAACTATACATCAGAAGGTGCAGATCCAGAGCCAGCAACATTATGGGGGACCCCTTCCACCCCAGCAACGGACTGTTCCAGACGCTACGGTCAGGCAAACGCCTCCACTGTCACGCTGCGAAAACAGAGAGGATGAGATGGAGTTTCTTCCCACAGGCCATCAGGACTGTAAACTCTGATCTCACCAGGAAGTAAATACTGTTGTGTCTTTAATTTAAATGTAAATACTGGTTCTGTTCTGTTCTGTTGTTTTGCACAATCCCGCAGGCATTGCCACTTTCATTTCACTGTACATCTTGTATGTGTATGTGACAAATAAAGTTGACTTGACTTGAAGAAGCCAATGAACCTGCAAACCTGCATGTCTTTGGAGTGTGGGAGGAAACCAGAGCACCCGGAGAAAACCCACACAGCCACGGGGAGAACGTGGGAGTGTAAGGCAGCAACTCTACCGCTGCGGCACCTATCGTTCTGCCTTGACAGTCATTTACACACAAGAGCGCTGGAGTAGCCCAGTGGGTCAGGCAGCATCTCTAGAAAACATCTGGCTCAGCACCCTTCATCAATCTGAAGAATGGTCCCGACCCTGAACGTCACCTATCCACGTCCTCCAGAGATGCTGCCTGGCCCTGCTGAGTTACTCCAGACCTCGCGAGGCTGCTGCCTGTGTGGAGTCTGCACGTTCTCCTTGTGAATTTTGTGGCTTTCCCCCAGGCAGTGGCGGACTGGCCAGAGTGTCAGCTTGCCCGATGGCAAGTGGGCCCCTGATGAAGTGGGCCCCCTATATCAAGTGGGCCCCTGATGAAGTGGGCCCCCTTTGTCTCCTGGCAACCAATATTTTTAGACCCAGTCCGCCACTGCCCCCAGGTACATCCCCAGGACCTTTTTTTGCCCAGGGTGGAAATGTTAAAGAGGAGAGGGCGTAGGTTTCAGGTGACAGGAGCAAAGTTCAGAGGAGATGTGGGTGGTGAGTGCCTGGAATGCACGGCCTGGGGTGATGGAGGTCTGGTACTTTAAAGAGCATTTATGAGGCTTTTTAGGGAAGAGACAGCAACCCTAAGACTTTTGCCTCCATCACAGTGGGGAGGTGCTTGGTGAACTCACTGTGGTGGATGTTAATTTGTGTTTATTGTGTGTTGTTTATTATTACATGTATGGCTGCAGGCAACGACATTTCGTTCAGACTGAAAGGTCTGAATGACAAATAAAGGATTCAATTCAATTCAATTCAATTTTAGATAGGCACATGGACATGCAGGGAATGGAGGGATATGGATCAGGTGAAGGTCGATGGGATTAGTTTAACCTGACTTCATGTTCGGCATAGATATTGTGGGCTGAAGGGCCCATTCCTGTCCAGTCCTGTTCTATGTAACGTTCAATGCTCCGCTTGTAATAATAATAATAATGGATGGGATTTATATAGCGCCTTTCTAATACTCAAGGCGCTTTACATTGCATTATTCATTCACTCCTCAGTCACACTCGGTGGTGGTAAGCTACTTCTGTAGCCACAGCTGCCCTGGGGCAGACTAAAGGAAGCGTGGCTGCCAATCCGCGCCTACGGCCCCTCCGACCACCACCAATCACTCACACACATTCACACACAGGCAAAGGTGGGTGAAGTGTCTTGCCCAAGGACACAACGACATTATGCACTCCAAGCGGGATTCGAACCGGCTACCTTCCGGTTGCCAGCCGAACACTTAGCCCATTGTGCCATCTGTCGTCCCAACAATAGACAATAGACAATAGACAATAGACAATAGGTGCAGGAGTAGGCCATTCGGCCCTTCGAGCCAGCACCGCCATTCAATGTGATCATGGCTGATCATCCCCAATCAATACCCCGTTCCTGCCTTCTCCCCATATCCCATGACTCCGCTATCTTTAAGAGCCCTATCTAGCTCTCTCTTGAAAGTATCCAGAAACCTGGCCTCCACCGCCCTCTGAGGCAGAGAATTCCACAGACTTACAAAAAGTGTTTCCTCGTCTCCGTTCTAAATGGCTTACTCCTTATTCGTAAACTGTGGCCCCTGGTTCTGGACTCCCCCAACATGGGGAACATGTTTCCTGCCTCTAGCTCTAAGCTAAATCAAACTAAAATGATATTCTGAAGGGTGCAGCAAATCTTCCTTCACCTACCTGTCCATGGTGGTCCTGGTCGATTCCTTGTCTGAGCTTGTGGAACTCAGTGAACTCGAGGAGATGACTGACAGAGGACGATAGGATCGGATCATGGAACGCGGCCGGCTCCCGGCTCCACTGCCTCCCCGCCTCTCCTCGGAAAACGACTGGAAAACATCAGCACACGCACATGTGATTATCTTTAACAACTCAACCTCAACCATTTTTGCACGTTCTCGATGTGACTTCGTGGGGGAGCCTGAAGAAAATCCTCGGGCAGAAGGTCTTCTTCTTGCGAATAAATAAACCAAAGGAATAGTCAAAGGTAGACAAAAATGTTGGAGAAACTCAGTGGGTTTCGACCCGAAACGTCACCTATTCCTTCGCTCAATAGATGCTGCCTCAGCCGCTGAGTTTCCCCAGCATTTTTATCTACCTTCGATTTTTCCAGCATCTGCAGTTCCTTCTTAAACAAAGGAATAGTTAGATCCACGGTAAAATCCAAGGTTAGGGCAAGAGGTACAGAAGTGTGAAGACGCACACCTCCAAATTCAGGGACAGTTTCTTCCCGGCTGTTATCAGGCAACTGAACCATCCTACCACAACCAGAGAGCAGTCCTGAACTACTATCTACCACATTGGTGACCCTCAGATTATCTTTGATCGGACTTTGCTGGCTTTACCTTCTGTCATGTACGCTGTGGAAGGCTCGATTGTAATCATGTGTTGGTTCACATGCTTGATCAATGGTGTTTTATCATTAATGTTTTATTATTATTAATGTTTAGTGTTTTCTGAGTCATTCGTAACTGTCACTGTATGTCATGTTGTTACTTGTGGGCGGAGCACCAAGGCAAATTCCTTGTATGTGAATACTTGGCCAATAAACTTACTTACTTACTTACTTTCTGCTGGGGGGTTAGCACGCGACAAAAGCATTTCACCGTACCTCGGTACATAGGAACATAGAAACATAGAAACATAGAAACATAGAAACATAGAAAATAGGTGCAGGAGTAGGCCATTCGGCCCTTCGAGCCTGCACCGCCATTCAATATGATCATGGCTGATCATCCAACTCAGTATCCCGTATCTGCCTTCTCCCCATACCCCCTGATCCCTTTAGCCACAAGGGCCACATCTAACTCCCTCTTAAATATAGCCAACGAACTGGCCTCAACTACCTTCTGTGGCAGAGAGTTCCACAGATTCACCACTCTCTGTGTGAAAAATGTTTTTCTCATCACGGTCCCAAAAGACTTCCCTCTTATCCTTAAACTGTGACCCCTTGTTCTGGTACACGTGACAATAAACGAAACAGAACTGAATTGAACTGAACTGAACAGAAATCAGGTTCCAACCCAATCCCTAGTTCACGAGTCAAGAGAGTTTTATTGTCATATGTCCCGGGTGGGACAATGACATTCTTACATGCTGCAGCACTACAGAATATGTAAATATGTAAACATAGTACATATGGGGGAAGAGAAAAAAAGTTCAATAAATATGAAATATAGTGCAAATAACAAAGAATAATATAGTCTTTTGCAGTTCAGTGCTCAGAGCTTATTTGTTGTTGTGTTTAATAGCCTGATGGCTGTAGGGAAGAAGCTGTTCCTGAACATGGACGTTACAGTTTTCAGGCTCCTGTACCTTCTTCCCGATGGCAATGGTGATATGAGGTGTGTGGCCAGGATGGTGTGGGTCTTTGATGATTTTGGCTGCCTTTTTGAGGCAGTGACTACGATAGATTCCTTGAAGCGCAGTTCAATTTGTGTCCAAACAACTCAGGCACAGTGTAAGCATGACGTATAGTCACAAAAAGGAGAAGTCGGTTGACCAAAGAGGTCGCAGAGACAGTGAGCAAATAGTGAAACGCTTATATAACCATATAACAATTACAGCACGGAAACAGGCCATCTCGGCCCTTTTAGTCCATGCCGAACAATTATTTTCCCCTAGTCCCATCTACCTGCACTCAGACCAAAACCCTCCATTCCTTTCCCATCCATATACCTATCCAATTTATTTTTAAATGATAAAATCGAACCTGCCTCCACCACTTCCACTGGAAGCTCATTCCACACAGCTACCACTCTCTGAGTAAAGAAGTTCCCCCTCATGTTACCCCTAAACTTCTGTCCCTTAATTCTGAAGTCATGTCCTCTTGTTTGAATCTTCCCTACTCTCAATGGAAAAGCTTATCCACGTCAACTCTGTCTATCCCTCTCATCATTTTAAAGACCTTGGATAGAGTGGATTTGGAGAGGATGCTTCCACTAGTGGGAGAGTCTAGGATCAGAGGCCATAGTCTCAGAATTAAGGCACATTCCTTTAGAAGGAGATGAGGAGGCATTTATTTAGTCAGAGGGTGGTGAATCTGTGGAATTCATTGCCACGGAAGGCTGTGGAGGCCACACCAGTGGATATTTTTTTTCGGCGGAGATTGACAGATTCTTGATTAGTACAGGTGTCAGAGGTTATGGGGAGAAGCCAGGAGAATGGGGTTAGCAAGGAGAAATACAGCAGCCATGTTTGAATGGCGGAGTTGACTAGATGGACCGAATGGCCTAATTCTGAACCGCTGAATTACTCCAGCACTTTGAGCACTTGCTAGTTATGGATGTCACGAACAGTTTGACTTGGTCCAACCATGTTGAAGATTTGCCCAAGAAGGCACGGCAGCACCTCTACATCCTCAGAAATACCAAGGAAATTCAACATGTCTACAATGACGTGTACCAATTTCTACTGATGACCATGAGAAAGCCTGGATAGAGTGGATGTGGAGAGGATGCTTCCACTAGTGGGAGAGTCTAGGACCAGAGGTCACAGCCTCAGAATAAAAGGTTGTACCTTTAGAAATGAGATGAGAAGGAATCTCTTTAGTCGGAGGGTGGTGAATCTGTGGAATTCATTGCCACAGAAGGTGTGGAAGCCAAGTCAATGGATATTTTTAAGGCGGAGGTTGACAGATTTTTGATTAGTGTGGGTGATAATATCAGGCATTTTGGGTGCTTGACAAAATGGAGGATTTCTGCTTCTGTGAAACCTGCTTCTCTCCTTTTGCAAAAGCTGCAAAGACCATGAGGATCGTGGCTGCAGAAAGTCTGTGGCATGGGTAGGGGTTACATAGAAATATCGAAACATAGAAAATAGGTGCAGGAGGAGGCCATTCGGCCTTTCGAGCCAGCACCGCCATTCATTGTGATCATGGCTGATCGTCCCCTATCAATAACCCGTGCCTGCCTTCTTCCAATATCCCTTGATTCCACTAGCCCCTAGAACTCTATCTAACTCTCTCTTAAATCCATCCAGTGTTTTGGCCTCCACTGCCCTCTGTGGCAGGGAATTCCACAAATTCACAACTCTCTGGGTTAAAAAGTTTTTTCTCACCTCAGTCTTAAATGACCTCCCCTTTATTCTAAGACTGTGGCCCCTGGTTCAGGACTCGCCCAACATTGGGAACATTTTTCCTGCATCCAGCTTGTCCAGTCCTGATGAAGCCGAATTTTAGTTAAAAATATAAGAAGATTTAAATATTATATACTGCTGGTAAAACAATGTTTTTGTATATGTACTGCTTGTAAAGCAATGTTTTATGTATGTGGAATGTGTGAAATTCGAAGCAATGAGCAAAGTTGTGTGTCGCTTTAAGAAGTCTGTCCTTTAAAATGCAAATGGACAGTTTATGGTGTGCTCCGTTAAGAAATGGGCATGAATGGGGGGCGATACTCGAATGATAAAATGTGTTGGCTGATTATAAATCTTTTGAACCAAGTTTAAAAAAAGACTCATCCTGATTAAAGTGTTAAATGAGATTGGAAATGTCAAAATTACAGAGAAAAAGAAAATGTATTATTGATTACTGATTCTGAGTGAGTTCTTTTGGGAAAGATTGTTTTGATATGATAACAGAGGTTGTCTTTTAAAATGCAAATGAAGCAAGATTACTGTTTGCAAGCAAACAAAAAGATGTTGCTGTAGCATGGGCTGTGTGAGGGAAATGAAGGTAGATGAAAAATTGTCTTATGACTTACAAAAGGGGGTTTGAGGGAACTCACAATGAGGGATAAAAGGTGAGAAGATAAAGTAGATTGGGGAAGAGAACATATTTGGAGAATTGAATATTCAGTTGGAGAGAGCCTCTTCGGATATAATCGGATTAAAGAATAAGTTCACAGGGAAGTGTTAGGATGGAACTGGAGATGCTGGAGGATCAAAGGTAGACAAAAGTGCTGGAGAAACTCAGCTGGTGAACAAGATTTACAACTTTTTATTGATGCAGGAAAAGCTGCTGTGTCCATCCCCTGGAGAATGGTGGGGAAGCCACCTACAGGCCCTGGGCAATTAACTAATTATGTATGGACGGCAATTAACCCATATCTTGCCAGATCTACATTCCCAGGTTGGAGGAGTTTTTGCTGGAAACCAGTGACCAAGGCCATAAAAGCTATACGATGATGGTGCTGGGACAAGAAGAAATTGAGACTGTATTGAAAAGAACAACCAAGTGTTGCTAACATCATGAACTGCTGTAAAGATTGAAGATCATCATCGCTGGATACATTTGATTGACTGTGAACAGTTTGTGGAAACAAGGACGATGGGCTATTTATGCTCCCTTTATTCTGGGGTGGCCCAGCCCACATGGACTGAACTTTCTTCAGAATGGCAAGCTTGCGGACTAACCCACATTTAAAGGATGGTACACACCTCCTTTTAAACAAGATTGGAGTCAAACATGACAAGCGCAGCAAAGATACCCTGACTACAGACAGTAAGAGGTCTGCAAAGGCCAGTTAAATCTACCTGTTTTTGCCACAACCAAGGCACTGGTGTATTTTTAGGAAACAGTATATTTGTGACAGGGCATTGTTATGTTGCAAATGCAGTGCCACACAAGAGAAGCATGAACCAGTTACACCAGCACACGGGGAGTTCCAAGCGAAGCCGAATAAAGGCTGAGCAATTTTTATGATCCTTTTCCTGTCCTATGGTAGTATCTTAGTGTCACGTCCGGGGGAGGTTGGTGGCCATTTAAAATGTTTGGAGGGACTTGTGGAACGGTTGTCCACTATGAATTGATTGTGTTACTAGTGTACTATTAATTTGTCTGATGAGATGCTTATGGTCTTTCGTATGTACTCAGCAAGGACTGTAGTAGTTATCAAAATTTTGATAAAAGGATGGAATGATGAAGCCGAATTTTAGTTAAAAATATAAGAAGATATTAAATTGGCTTCTGGGCTAGCTTACAGCTTATATTTAGTCTCATAGAAACATAGAAACATAGAAATTAGGTGCAGGAGTAGGCCATTCGGCCCTTCGAGCCTGCACCGCCATTCAATATGATCATGGCTGATCATCCAACTCAGTATCCCGTACCTGCCTTCTCTCCATACCCTCTGATCCCCTTAGCCACAAGGGCCACATCTAACTCCCTCTTAAATATAGCCAATGAACTGGCCTCGACTACCCTCTGTGGCAGGGAGTTCCAGAGATTCACCACTCTCTGTGTGAAAAAAGTTCTTCTCATCTCGGTTTTAAAGGATTTCCCCCTTATCCTTAAGCTGTGACCCCTTGTCCTGGACTTCCCCAACATCGGGAGCAATCTTCCTGCATCTAGCCTGTCCAACCCCTTAAGAATTTTGTAAGTTTCTATAAAATCCCCTCTCAATCTCCTAAATTCTAGAGAGTATAAACCAAGTCTATCCAGTCTTTCTTCATAGGACAGTCCTGACATCCCAGGAATCAGTCTGGTGAACCTTCTCTGCACTCCCTCTATAACAATAATGTCCTTCCTCAGATTTGGAGACCAAAACTGTACGCAATACTCCAGGTGTGGTCTCACCAAGACCCTGTACAACTGCAGTAGAACCTCCCTGCTCCTATACTCAAATCCTTTTGCTATGAAAGCTAACATACCATTCGCCTTCTTCACTGCCTGCTGCACCTGCATGCCCACTTTCAATGACTGGTGTACCATGACACCCAGGTCTCGCTGCATCTCCCCTTTTCCTAGTCGGCCACCATTTAGATAATAGTCTGCTTTCCTGTTTTTGCCACCAAAATGGATAACCTCACATTTATCCACATTATACTGCATCTGCCAAACATTTGCCCACTCACCCAGCCTATCCAAGTCACCTTGCAGTCTCCTAGCATCCTCCTCACAGCTAACACTGCCCCCCAGCTTAGTGTCATCCGCAAACTTGGAGATATTGCCTTCAATTCCCTCATCCAGATCATTAATATATATTGTAAATAGCTGGGGTCCCAGCACTGAGCCTTGCGGTACCCCACTAGTCACTGCCTGCCATTGTGAAAAGGACCCGTTTACTCCTACTCTTTGCTTCCTGTTTGCCAGTCAGTTCTCTATCCACATCAATACTGAACCCCCAATGCCGTGTGCTTTAAGTTTGTAAACTAATCTCTTATGTGGCACCTTGTCGAAAGCCTTCTGGAAGTCCAGATACACCACATCCACTGGTTCTCCCCTATCCACGCTACTAGTTACATCCTCGAAAAATTCTATAAGATTCGTCAGACATGATTTACCTTTTGTAAATCCATGCTGACTTTGTCCAATGATTTCACCACTTTCCAAATGTGGGTGCTATCCCATCTTTAATAACTGACTCTAGCAGTTTCCCCACTACCGATGTTAGACTAACTGGTCTGTAATTCCCCGTTTTCTCTCTCCCTCCCTTCTTAAAAAGTGGGGTTACGTTTGCTACCCGCCAATCCTCAGGAACTACTACAGAATCTAAAGAGTTTTGAAAGATTATTACTAATGCATCCACTATTTCTGGAGCTACTTCCTTAAGTACTCTGGGATGCAGCCTATTTGGCCCTGGGGATTTAGCGGCCTTTAATCCATTTAATTTACCCAACACCACTTCCCGGCTAACTCAATTCCTCCAACTCCTTTGACCTGCGGTCCCCTGCTATTTCCGGCAGATTATTTATGTCTTCCTTAGTGAAGACGGAACCAAAGTAGTTATTCAATTGGTCCGCCATATCCTTGTTCCCCATGATCAACTCACCTGTTTCTGACTGCAAGGGACCTACATTTGTTTTAACTAATCTCTTTCTTTTCACATATCTATAAAAACTTTTGCAGTCAGTTTTTATGTTCCCTGCCAGTTTTCTTTCATAATCTATTTTTCCTTTCCTAATTAAGCCCTTTGTCCTCCTCTGCTGGTCTCTGAATTTCTCCCAGTCCTCCGGTATGCTGCTTTTTCTGGCTAATTTGTAGGCATCATCCTTCGCTTTGATACTATCCCTGATTTCCCTTGTTATCCACGGATGCATTACCTTCCCTGATTTATTCTTTTGCCAAACTGGGATGAACAATTTTTGTAGTTCATCCATGCAGTCTTTAAATGTCTTCCATTGCATATCCACCGTCAACCCTTTTAGAATTAATTGCCAGTCAATCTTGGCCAATTCACGTCTCATACCCTCAAAGTTACCTTTCTTTAAGTTCAGAACCATTGTTTCTGAATTAACAATGTCACTCTCCATCCTAATGAAGAACTCAACCATATTATGGTCACTCTTGCCCAAGGGGGCACGTACAACAAGACTGCTAACTAACCCTTCCTCATTACTCAATACCCAGTCTAAAATAGCCTGCTCTCTCGTTGGTTCCTCTACATGTTGATTTAGATAACTATCCCGCATACATTCCAAAAAATCCTCTTCCTCAGCACCCCTGCCAATTTGATTCACCCAATCTATATGTAGATTGAAGTCACCCATTATAACGGTTTTGCCTTTGTCGCACGCATTTCTAATTTCCTGTTTGATACCATCTCCAACTTCACTACTACTGTTAGGTGGCCTGTACACAACACCCACCAGCGTTTTCTGCCCCTTAGTGTTTCGCAGCTCTACCCATACCGATTTCACATCCTGCAAACTAATATCCTTCCTTTCCATTGCGTTAATCTCCTCTCTAATCAGCAACGCTACCCCACCTCCTTTTCCTTTCTCTCTATCCCTCCTGAATATTGAATATATTAGGCTTGCCTCAGGTTGGGGTGTGTGAGATAATAAATCCTATAACATTGTCTCCCAAGTGACAAGCAGAGAAAGAGCTAGGGTGATCTCTTTGAGATAAGTTGCCGTAAACCAAGTGTCCAATGTTTATGAGGGACCAAGTGACA
Source organism: Amblyraja radiata (assembly GCF_010909765.2). NCBI lineage: Eukaryota > Metazoa > Chordata > Chondrichthyes > Rajiformes > Rajidae > Amblyraja > Amblyraja radiata. The sequence goes on from NC_045956.1 coordinate 185,155,298, forward strand.
GAGAAGAACCAGCGAAAGAGCTAGGGTGATCTCTTTGAAGATAAAATGACCTAAACCAAATGGCCAATGTTTTTAGTATATCTTGTACCATGTAAACAAAATACCTTTGATGTGATGCCTTTTCCTGTACCTCTGACCATGACTAATGTCTGTGGAATGTGCTAAGGTGACAAACATACACTATATAATGCTATGTAATTCTGTTGTTCAGGGAAAGTGGCTGAGCACAGTTAAGTGTCTACATTGGTCACTTGACTGGAGTTCTCCCTCCCTTCCATCGGCCGATATTAAGTAAAGTTTTGAACTGGTCTACCAAACAGTTTGTGTGGTGTCTGTTTATTAAGAAGCGAACCTGGTTTAGTAGTTATAAAAGTAACTTTTTCAGTCCTTTTGTAATTTTATATGTTTCTAAAAGATTTCCCCTCATCCTTCTAAACTCCAGTGAATCGAGGTTGAAGTCCAGATGGCCTTTAATTGTTAATATGTATGAGATATTGCAGAAGGAGCTAGGTCCTGTTGCAAATGCATGCTTGAGATTGGTTGGGGGAATGGTGGGTTACAATATGTTGCAGAGTCTCCTCGCCGCTAATTATGATTGGTCAAGGAGAGGGGCCTTACCCAAAATGTTTACTTTACCTGGGAGAATGATTCTTTACCTAACAGAATTGTTTCCCCCCCCCCCCCCCCCAAGTGCTTTAAAGTCAAAGTCAAGGTCAAATGTATTCGTCACATGCACCCGAAGGTGCAGTGAAATGAATTTGCCAGCAGCGATACACTTAAAAAGAACACACAATACACAATAAAATCTAACACAAACATCCACCACAGCATTCTTCACGGGTGCAACGGGCCACAATGCACAAGTTAGCAGACAACGGGGGTAAAAGCGTGCCCAACGTCACCCTCACCCTGATGGCCACCTTCGTGTGGGGCTGCATCAGGCGGAGTGTAGAGCCAAGGCACGTGGGCACCAAGTGTCATTACCTGCTGAGGTTCTACCTGTCCCCGGTGTTGCGAAGGAGGGGCCTGGCGCAAATGCCACGTAATGTGCCAGTCAGCTGGACATTGCCGCCCCATCTGTCGTTTGTGGAAAGGTTACTGCTATCCAAATGTGCGGCTATCTCATCTTTTATAATTGACTCCAGCATCTCCCCCACCACCAATGTCAGGCTAACTGGTCTATAATTCCCTGTTTTCTCTCTCCCGCCTTTCTTAAAAAGTGGGATAACATTAGCTACCCTCCAATCCACAGGAACTGATCCAGAGCCTATAGAACATTGGAAAATTATCACCAATGCATCCACGATTTCTAGAGCCACTTCATTAAGTACCCTGGGATGCAGACCATCAGGCCCTGGGGATTTATCAGCCTTCAGTCCCATCAGTCTACCCAACACCATTTCCTGCATAATGTAGATTTCCTGGATGTGGATAATGTGGATAAAAGAGAGTTGGATTTTCCAGTGCTCGTATTCGGTGTTTGACTGAAGCAGACTAAGGGGGGTAAGTTTAGGACTGAAATTACATGGGTATCAGGGGTTATGTGGAGAAGGCAGGAGAATGGGGTTCAGAGGAAAGGATAGATCAGCCACGATTAGATGGCGGAGTAGGCTGGATGGGCCGAATGGCCTAATTCGACTCCCGGAACATGAAACCATCCCATCGGGATGCATCTACGGGTTCTTCTGCAGTTGTACAGGGCCCTAGTGAGACCACACCTGGAGTATTGTGTGCAGTTTTGGTCCCCTAATTTGTGGAAGGACATTCTTGCTATTGAGGGAGTGCAACGTAGGTTTACAAGGTTAATTCCCGGGATGGTGGGACTGTCATATGCTGAGAGAATGGAGCAGCTGGGCTTGTAAACTCTGGAGTTTAGAAGGATGAGAGGGTATCTCATTGAAACATATAAGATTGTTAAGGGTTTGGACACGCTAGAGGCAGGAAACATGTTCCCGATGTTGGGGGAGTCCAGAACCAGGGCCACAGTTTAAGAAAAAGGAGTAAGCAATTTAGAACGGAGACGAGGAAACACTTTTTCTCACAGAGAGTGGTGAGTCTGTGGAATTCTCTGCCTCAGAGGGCGGTGGAGGCAGGTTCTCTGGATGCTTTCAAGAGAGAGTTAGATAGGGCTCTTAAAAATAGCGGAGTCAGGAGATATGGGGAGAAGGCAGGAACGGGGTACTGATTGGGGATGATCAGCCATGATCACATTGAATGACGGTGCTGGCTCGAAGGGCCAAATGGCCTCCTCCTGCACCTATTGTCTATTGTCTATTGTTGGTCAGGAAACTGCACTGTCCTGACCCATCAACTTTTCCCACCGTGTCTCACACCTCGAAAGAGATGCCCAGAAAGATTGACTCACCAGATCCCGCACTCCATACTGGCTCTCCACTTTGGCCTTCAGTTGAGCGAAGCACTCCTCCATCCGATCATGGAAGGGTTTCAGGGCTTCCGTCACCTTCTTCCCATGGATCCTGATGCCCTCCGTCAGTAGTGGGATCTTTTGGGGAGAGAATGCAAAATGATCAACATCTGGTCATTTTAGTCGCCGAATGTCCTAATTTAGTCCTAGTTTGGAGATACAGTGCAGAAGCGGGCGCTTCGGCGCACCGAGTCTGCACCGATGTATTCAACAGGCTGAAGAAAGAAATTCCTCCTCATCTCCTTCATAAAGGAACGTCCATTAATTCTGTGGCTATGACCTCTGGAACTAGACTCTCCTACCAGTGAAGAGAGAGAGTTAGATTTAGCTCTTAGGGCTAACAGTATCAAGGGAAATGGGGAGAAAGCAGGAACGCGGTACTTATTTTGGATGATCAGCCATGATCATATCGAAGGGCCGAATGGCCTCCTCCTGAACCTATTTTCTTTGTTTCTACAACCAGCGATCTCCGTACGCTAATACTATCCCGCACACACGAGGGATAGAAACATAGAAAATAGGTGCAGGAGGCCATTCAATGTGATCATAGCTGATCGTCCCCAATCAATAACCCATGCCTGCCTTCTCCCCATATCCCTTGATTCCCTAGAGCCCCTAGAGCTCTATCTAACTCTCTCTTAAATCCACCCAGTGACTTGGCCTCCACTGCCCTCTGTGGCAGGGAATTCCATAAATCCACAACTCTCTGGGTGAAAACGTTTATTCTCACCTCAGTCTTAAATGACCTCCCCTTTATTCTAAGATAATTTACAATTTTTATTGAAGTCAATCAATGTACAAACATGTGCATATTTGGAGTGTGGGAGGAAACCGGAGCACCCGGGGAAACCCCACATAGGTCACGGGGAGAAGGTACAAACTTCATACAGACATCGCCCGTAGTCAGGCTTGAACCCAGGTCTCCGGTGCTGTAAGGTAGCAGCTGAACTGCTGCGCCACCATGCCAGCCTATTAGGAGTTTATAAGACCATAGGTTCACAAGGTTAATTCCCGGGATGGCGGGACTGTCATAAGCTGAGAGAATGGAGCAGCTGGGCTTGTACACTCTGGAGTTTAGAAGGATGAGAGGGTATCTTATTGAAACATATAAGGTTGTTAAGGGCTTGGACACGCTAGAGGCAGGAAACATGTTCCCGATGTTGGGGGAATCCAGAACCAGGGGCCACAGTTTAAGAATAAGGAGTAAGCCATTTAGAACGGAGACGAGGAAACACTTTTTCTCACAGAGAGTGGTGAGTCTGTGGAATTCTCTGCCTCAGAGGGTGGTGGAGGCAGGTTCTCTGGATGCTTTCAAGAGAGAGCTGGATAGGGCTCTTAAAGATAATGGAGTCAGGGGATATGTGGAGAAGGCAGGAACAGGGTATTGATTGTGGATGATCAGCCATGATCACATTGAATGGACTCCCTCCCTCATTCCTCCCCATCTGTGACTCCTGCCGCTCTCCTGCTCTCACCCAGACCAGTCTGAAGAAAGGCTCCTGACCCAAATCGTCACCGGTCTACTTTCTCCAGAGACCAAGCGTAGACTGGGTGACACTGTTTCGCTGAACACGGTGGCACAGCGAATGCAGTAACTCGGGTTCGATCCCGACTATGGGTTTGGTCTCCCCGTGACCTGCGTGGGTTTTCGCCGAGATCTCCGGTTTCCTCCCACACTCCAAAGACATAGAAACATAGACATAGAAAATAGGTGCAGGAGTAGGCCATTCGGCCCTTCGAGCCTGCACCGCCATTCAATATGATCATGGCTGATCATCCAACTCAGTATCCCGTACCTGCCTTCTCTCCATACCCCCTGATCCCTTTAGCCACAAGTGCCACATCTAACTCCCTCTTAAATATAGCCAATGAACTGGCCTCAACTACCTTCTGTGGCAGAGAGTTCCAGAGATTCACCACTCTCTGTGTGAAAAATGTTTTCTCATCTCGGTCCTAAAAGATTTCCCCCTTATCCTTAAACTGTGACCCCTTGTCCTGGACTTCCCCAACATCGGGAACAATCTTCCTGCATCTAGCCTGTCCAACCCCTTAAGAATAAGTTTCTATAAGATCCCCCCTCAATCTTCTAAAATCTAGCGAGTACAAGCCGAGTCTATCCAGTCTTTCTTCATATGAAAGTCCTGACATCCCAGGAATCAGTCTGGTGAACCTTCTCTGTACTCTCTCTATGGCAAGAATGTCTTTCCTCAGATTAGGAGACCAAAACTGTACACAATACTCCAGGTGTGGTCTCACCAAGACCCTGTACAACTGCAGTAGAACCTCCCTGCTCCTAGACTCAAATCCTTTTGCTATGAATGCTAACATACCATTCGCTTTCGTCACTGCCTGCTGCACCTGCATGCCTACTTTCAATGACTGGTGTACCATGACACCCAGGTCTCGTTGCATCTCCCCCTTTCCTAATCGGCCACCATTCAGCTAATAGTCTACTTTCCTGTTTTTGCCACCAAAGTGGATAACCTCACATTTATCCACATTATACTGCATCTGCCATGCATTTGCCCACTCACCCAGCCTATCCAAGTCACCTTGTAGCCTCCTAGCATCCTCCTCACAGCTAACACTGCCCCCCAGCTTCGTATCATCCGCAAACTTGGAGATGTTTGAGATCACACCTCCCCTGGCCAACAAACCATCTACCAGGGCTACTGGGACAAGAAGGCTCTGCAGAGAGTAGTGCGTTTGGCCGAACGCACTATGGGAACTACGCTCGCCCCCCTGCAGGAACTATACATCAGAAGGTGCAACTCCAGAGCCAACAAGATCATGGGAGACCCCTTCCACCCCTGCAACGGACTGTTCCAGCTGCTACGGTCAGGCAAACGCTTCCGTTGCCATGCTGTGAGAACGGAGAGGTTGAGAAGGAGTTTCTTCCCAGAGGCCATTCGGACTGTAAACTTTACTGTGTGCATTTTACTGTTGTGTAGTGTCTTTTTTAAATTGCTGTTGTTTTTCCTTTTTTTCCTCCCACAAATATGTAATATGTAATATGTGTTTCTGTTCCATTCTGTTTGTAGTTTATTTGGTTTGTTTTTTGCACAAAGTCCGCGAGCATTGCCACTTTTCATTTCACTGCAAATCTCGTATGTGTATGTGACAAATAAACTTGACTTGACTTGACTTGACACTGCCTGAAGGTCATCTGTCACCAACTCAGATTTGTCATAGAGTCATGGATTCATAGAGTGATGGAAACAGGCCCCTTGCGATGGTGTGACTGTCATATGCTGAGAGAATGGAGCAGCTGGGCTTGTACACTCTGGAGTTTAGATGGATGAGATGGGATCTTATTGAAACAAATAAGATTATTAAAGGATTGGACGCGCTAGAGGCAGGGAACGTGTTCCCGATGTTGGGGGAGTCCAGAACCAGGGGCCACTGTTTAAGAATAAGGAGTAAGCCATTTAGAACGGAGACGAGAAAAAACTTTTTCACCCAGAGAGTTGTGAGTCTGTGGAATTCTCTGCCTCAGAAGGCAGTGGATGCCAATTCTCTGGATGCTTTCAAGAAAGCGTTAGATAGAGCTCTTAAAGATAGCGGAGTCAGGGGATATGGGGAGAAGGCAGGAACGGGGTACTGATTGGGGATGATCAGCCATGATCACATTGAATGGCGGCGCTGGCTCGAAGGGCCAACTCCTGCACCTATTGTCTATTGTCTGTTGTCTGTTGTCTGTTGAAAGATTTCGAGAGATATGGGTCAAATGCGTCCAAATGAATAGCGTAGATGGACATCGTGGACAAGTGAAAGGGCCTGTTTCCGTGCTATAGGACTCTTTGAGTCTAATTGATGCAGCTGTACAGTCTGAAGAATCTGTCAACTTGAAGTATGACCTGTCCATGTTCTCCAGAGATGATTCATGTCCCACTGACTTACTCCAAGGCGGGCACAGCGGTAGAGTTGCTGCCTTACAGCCCCAGAGACCCGGGTTTGATTCTGACTACGGGCGCTGTCTGTCTGGAGTTTGTACGTTCTCCCCGTGACCTGCGTGGGTTTTCCCCGGGTGCTCCGGTTTCCTCCCACACTCCAAAGACGCACAGGTTGGTAGGTTGATTGGCTTTGGTTAAAATTGTAAATTGTCCCTGGTGTGCATGGGATAGCGTTCACGTTCGGTGCGGACTCGGTGGGCCGAAGGGCCTGTTTCAGCGCTGTATCTCTGAACACTTTGCGTCCTTTTGTGTGGACACAAAAATCTGGAGTAACTCAGCGGGACAGGCAGCATTTCTGGAGAGAAGGAATGGGTGACGTTTCGGGCCGAGACCCTTCTTCAGACCTTGGTGTGTTCGGCAGCAACTGTAGTTCTTTGGTTCTCCGGTGTGTCTTATTTACTCCCGATACACGGTCATGAGATGAGGAATTGAATTGTGCTCACCTGCCAGGCAATGAGATCCTTTAGCTTTGTGATATTGTCCAAGTCTTCCGGGTGGCTACACATGTATCCTTCAGTGAAGAATGCCTGAGGAATGAAATGGTCAAATGTCAGCTGAAAGCTTTATTCCTTGTCACTTACCTCCGGGTGGGGGTGGGTGGGGGAGAAATAAGTGGAGAAATAATTCCCTCTCCCTTTCCCACACTGATCTCTCTGTCTTGGGCCTCCAGGATTCACTGGAATTTTTCTTCAAGACTTGATCTCTCCACTTTGATCTCTCGTTTTCACACCTCACCCTTCCACATCTCTAGTCTCCCTCTCCCCTGACTCTCAGTCTGAAGAAGGGTCTCGACCCATAATGTCTCACCCACTCCTTCTCTCCAGAGATCAGACATCAGTCACTGAAAGTAAGCATGCAGGTACAGCAGGCAGTGAAAAAAGCTAATGTCATGTTGTCCTTCATTGGATTTGAGTATAGGAGCAAGGAGGTCAGTGTGGCCCAGTGCAAATTGGAGGGACAGCAACTCATATTTCGCTTGGGCAGCTTACACCCCAGCGGTATGAACATTGACCTCAATTTTACTTCGGAGTCACGTGAGTGACTACGTGAAGAACCCCGCCAGGACGCATGCGTGTCATATCGCTACACGCATTGCAACGAGTCACAACAGGGGGAACGACGTTCCCCTTAGCGGCAGAATTTAAAAGCCGGGAACAGCAGGTAAGGAGACTCTGCGTTCTTCCCACTTACTTTACAGGTGGAGGCATGGACAGATCCACGAGAAAGAAGGCTGCGAAAAAGCTGGCGGGGGAGAACCGCGGAGTTGCGGGCAGCCAGCAGCAGCAGCCGACGTCACGCCAATCTCCCGTAATGGGAACAGCTGTGCCCGACTTCGCTCCCGCACCGGCCAAAGCTACACCACGGCCGGGCGGTAAAGCGAAGCAAAAAACAGACAGAGTCGTTGACTTCGATGAGTCCGACTTTGAACAGCCGCGAGCGGCCAGTGCCCGTGAGCATTGGGGCCGGTTGGAGCGGCTGCAGGATCAGGAGCAGCCGCGAGCGGCCAGTGCCCGAGAGCATTGGAGCCGGTTGGAGCGGCTGCGGGAACAGGAGCAGCCGCGAGTGGCCTATGCCCGAGAGCATAAGAGCCAGTTGGAGCGGCTGCTGGAGGAAATACTCCAAAGTGGCAGGCTCCGGGAGATGGAGACTAGCCACAGTGGGCAGCTAGTAAGTCCTACAGCAGTACCTCTTGTGGGGCTGCACAGTGTTTCTCCCTCATCAGAGGGGAGTACGGGGGGTCAATTCTGGGCTGACCCTGAAGAGGGGTGTGCAGAACATACCCCTAGTGTGCATGGGGTGAAAGAAAACCTGTTGGATATGGTGTCCCAGTTTATTCAACCCGACCAAACTGGCCAAAACCTGGAGCCCAAAATAGCGGCAAGTATTGACTACATGTCATTCAACCAGCTACAGGGACAGGCATTATTGGACACCACAGCAAGACACTTACCACCAGGGAACTGCAAATCACTAAATGTTCCCAGTGTCAACCAGTGCATCTGGAAACATGTCGGGGCATCGATCAGAGCCAGGGACTTGAAAATACAAAAAGTTCTGAAAGTCCTAACAGCAGGAATTACGGCTTTCGCCCGCACATTGAACGAACAAGACATGACCCAAGATCACCAAGATGCACTGGCTTTATTTTGCAACTCCCAATACGAGTTAAACAATATTAGGAAGAGTGCTATCCAACCGGCTTTAGACCCCAAATTTGCAGGCCTCTGCAAACCTGGAACCTCCAAACCACCAATACTACTATTTGGAGGGGACTTATCCAAACAGGTCAAAGAACTTGACGAAGAGGATAAAACCCTGGGGCTCATAAAAGCAGCGTCCAAAAACTACTTCGGCCAGAAACAGCACCCCTACGCACCCACCAGTCGGCCAAGACAAACTGGAGAAAGCGCAAAGGCCAGGAACACCCAACATCGTTTTTTTTAGGCCATGGCCCAGACCGGCCTTCCTGGAAAATTCGCAAACCCTCAACATCAACCAAACTACAGACCCAGACACCGGCGCCTCAACGTCCACGGAGGATGCCGAAAAAGTAACAAACCTACCACTGGTAACCATGGAGGTAGGTGGGTCTGGTTCCTTACGAATTGAAGGGAGCATGGAGGTTGGTGGGAGATTACAATACTATCTGGATGCATGGAATAACTTAACTACCGACACTTATATTTTAAGCAGTATCCAGGGTTATACCATAGAATTTATACAAAAAAATAACCCTCCAGTTCAGCATGTACTGAACCGAATGTTCGTGCTTACAGGCATAGAAAAATCTAAAGCACATGCTGAACTACAGCGGCTATATAAAAAAGGAGTAATTGAGAAAACCCAACACGAATCACAGGAATTCGTGTCCAACATCTTTATCAAAAACATGAAAGATGGTGGTTGCCGCATCATCATCGATTTGACTACTTTGAATACTTTCGTACAATATATTCATTTCAAGATGGAAACCTTTGTTACTGCTAAGCAATTGATTTCCAAAGGTTACTACATGGCAAGCATCGATTTAAAAGATGCTTACTATACAGTACCCATAAGAGGTGACCACAGATGTTATTTTAAATTCAACTGGATGGGTCAGCGGCAATACAGGGCACTCCCTAATGGTCTAACATCAGCCCCCAGCCTGTTCACAAAAATTTTGAAACCAGCCCTAGCGTTTCTGCAGAAACAAAAACACATGGTAATGGCATATCTAGATGACATACTTATTGTGGGCAAAACTTTGGAATTGGCTAAACAAGCAGTAACAGCCACAAAACAGTTATTTGAAAAACTGGGCTTTATCATCCATCCAGTTAAGTCTAAATTAACGTCTTCAACAAAAATGGATTATCTGGGGTTCACCATTAACTCAGTTCACATGTCAGTGACTTTGCCGAAAGAAAAGGTTACAGCCCTAATAGAGGCTTGCAGCAATATCATTGACATCACTAAACCATCCACCAGACTGGTAGCAAGAATAATTGGGAAGATAGTGGCTGCGTTTCCAGCCACACAATTCGGACCTTTACATTATCGAAATTTACAGAGAGCGAAAATAAGAGCACTCAAAATTAATGGTGGTCATTTTGACAGACCAATGAAGCTACCAACAGAAGCCATAATGGAACTAAAATGGTGGGAACATAACATTAGGCATTGTTCCAATCCAATCATGGGGTCAAGGAAAGAGCGTTCACGTCGCGGCCCTGTTTCAACCAATCTTTCCACCACCACGCACAAGAAGCACAAGAAGCGCAAGACAGACACCATTGTGCAGATGCCGAGAAGTGTGTTCAGCTCTGGCTGAACAACTTCTAATCTTGTGTGTGGACTCGATAAGAAGAAGAAGAAGAATCCAATCATTATCAGCAACCCGTCTATGGTACTACAAACTGATGCCAGTGCACTTGGTTGGGGAGCTACCAATTCCATCTCCAGCTGTGGAGGGAGATGGAATGCACAGGAGGCATCATTATTACAAACACTGGGCATAAACTACCTGGAGATGTTAAGTGCATTCCATGGCCTTAAGTCATATTGTTCTGGGTCATATCACCAGCATGTTAGACTACAAATTGACAACACCACCGTGGTAGCATATATCAACCATATGGGTGGAAACAAATCAACATCATGTGACAATCTGGCCAACACAATTTGGCAATAGTGTATCCAGAGAGATATTTGGATATCAGCTACCTACTTACCAGGTAAACTAAATTTAGTGGCAGACACCAGGTCACGCAAATTCAATGAAAACACTGAATGGATGTTGGATAAAAATGTATTTGCTGATATTACAGCACGGTATGGAACACCAGATATCGATCTTTTCGCATCCAGGCTCAATCACCAGTTATCGAATTATGTTTCATGGGAACCAGACCCTGGGGCAGCGGCAACAGATGCATTTTTGCTGCATTGGGGGAAATTGTTTATTTATGCATTCCCTCCTTTCTGCCTCATCAGTCGGGTATTAAGGAAAATACAGCAAGACTCTGCGTCTAATATTTTGATAGTACCCGATTGGCCTACTCAACCATGGTTCCCGGTGATACTAGACATGGTATTAGAACCATGCATCACCATCCATCATAGACCTAATTTACTGGTTCATCCCGTAACAAGGGAAAGTCACCCATGTCATAATTATACAAACCTATTAATTTGTAGAGTTTGTAAGCACCTCTACTACACCTGGGACTGACGGACCGAACAGTGGATATGATCGCATCGGCCCACAGACAGTCCACCAAAAAACAGTACTTGGTGTACATCAAGAAATGGGAAAAGTACTGTCACAACAATAACCTCATCCACAGATCAATCAACATCCCGTCTGTTCTGGAATTCCTGGCAAGCCTCCATTACGATGAGGGGCTCAGTTATAGTGCCATCAACTGCGCCAGAAGTGCTCTGTCAACATACCTGTGGCAAGGAACAGAGCGGCATTCTGTAGGGACACACCCCCTGGTAACTCATGAGGGGCATTTTTAATGCTAATCCCCAAGAACCAGGTACTCCCAAATATGGGATGTGAGCATTGTACTGACCATGTTAAGAAACTGGTCTCCAGCTACAGCTCTGTCCCTACAGAAACTGACTATGAAAACAGTCATGCTGATGGCCTTGGTCACGGCACAAAGGGTCCAGTCGCTACAGAAACTAAGGCTGGACAACATGACTATTTCATCTGGGAATTTGACTTTTCACATCTATGAATTAGTCAAACAGAACAGACAGGGGTCAGCCGGGCTAAAAATAGAATTCAGGGCCTACCCGACAGATGATCGTCTCTTTATTGTAACACACTTACTATTATATATGGAGTATACTAAGATCATCAGAGGCAAAGAAATGTCACTTTAATCAGCTACAAACAGCCACACAAAAAAGTGACAGTCCAGACCATCTCGAGATGGCTAAGACAGATCCTAATAAAGGCTGGAGTAGACACTAACATTTTAAAATCTCACTCCACCAGGGCTGCAGCTACATCGGCAGCTATGAAGTTGGATGTTCCAATGGACCAAATCCTCAAGACAGCAGGATGGTCAACGGAGAGAACTTTCCAACGATTTTATAATAAACCAGTCATTGAACCTGGAACATTTGCAGAAACAATTTTAAGTTCTGTAATATGATTTTACCCCACAAATAGGGGCTATGATTTGGTGTTAATAAATTTATCGTTGTTTTCAATATCGTATTGATGTCTAATGATGTTAACACTATTCTCCCCATAATCAAGGCAGTTGTGATGCATGGACTCGTTTTCCATGGCATTAAATCACAGAGCTTTAAAATCTTCACGTAGTCACTCACGTGACTCCGAAGTAAAATAGTAAGATTAAACGAGAATTTACCAGTTTGAAGTTTGATCGTTATTTTATGAGGAGTAACGTTGAGGGATTACGTGCCCTCCACTCCCACCCTTGATCATATACTCAACTGGTATCCTCTTCTCTAATCTTACTATATTTAGTCATTACTGTTATCTGTGATTTCACACCGCTGCTTTGAAGAATGAAACGCATGCGTCCTGGCGGGGTTCTTCACGTATTCCCTCAACGTTACTCCTTATAAAATAACGATCAAACTTCAAACTGGTAAGTTCTCGTTTAATCTTACTAGTGACGCTTGCTTTCCCTCTCTCTCCATCCCTCCCCCCCCCCCCCCTAGTTCTCCAACTAGTTTCATTGTCCTTCTGATTAAATATTACAGATTGTAATCCCTCTTGACAACTTCCCCTCAACTAAAGGGCCTGTCCCACTGGGCAATTTTTTCGGCGACTGCCGGCATAATTGACTGACGTATCAGACCATAGACAATAGACAATAGGTGCAGGAGTAGGCCATTCGGCCCTTCGAGCCAGCACTGCCATTCAATGTGATCATGGCTGATCATCCCCAATCAGTACCCCGTTCCTGCCTTCTCCCCATATCCCCTGACTCCGCTATTTTTAAGAGCCCTATCTAGCTCTCACTTGAAAGTATCCAGAGAACCTGCCTCCACCGCCCTCTGAGGCAGAGAATTCCACAGACTCACCACTCTCTGTGAGAAAAATTGTTTCCTCGTCTCCGTTCTAAATGGCTTACCCCTTATTCTTAAATTGTGGCCCCTGGTTCTGGACTCCCCCAACATCGGGAACATGTTTCCTGCCTATAGCGTGTCCAAACCCTTAATAATCTTGTAATGAAGGCCAACGTGCCATTCGCTTTCTTCACTGCCTTCTGTACCTGCATGCTTACTTTCATTGACTGATGAGCAAGGACACCTAGGTCTCGTTGTACTTCCCCTTTTCCCAACTTGACGGCGAAAAATTTGCGGCGTGAAGTGGGGTGATGCGGCGGTGATGTGGCGTGATGTCGTATTAACGCGCGGCGTTTTTTCAAGTGTCGCAATATTTATTTTGTCGCCGCTGGATTTTGATAAGTTCAAAATCTTTTGGCGACTCTGATATGATGCCGGCAGTCGCCGAAAAAAATCGCCAAGTGGGACAGACCCTTAACAATGAACCATTCTACATTTTCCTTCAACAGCATCGATTTTGATCTCTCCTTTTCACACCTCACCCTTCCAGATCTCTAGTCTCCCTCTCCTCTGAAGAAGGGTCTCCACCCAAAATGTCACCCATTCCTTCTCCCCTGGAGATCAGACATCAGTCACTGAAAGTAAGCATGCAGGTACAGCAGGCAGTGAACCATAATTAACCTGGTGAACCTACGCTGCATTCAATAGCAAAAATGTCCTTCCTCAAATTGTCCCCAGTGTGTGTCGGGTAGTGTTAGTGCACGGGGATCGCTGGTCAGCACGGTCGCGAGTGGGCCAAAGGGCCTGCTTCCGCTCTGTATCCGGGATGGCAGGACTGTCATATGTTGATAGAATGGAGCGGCTGGGCTTGTACACTCTGGAATTTAGAAGGATGAGAGGGTTTCTTATTAAAACATATTATTAAGGGTTTGGACACGCTAGAGGCAGGAAACATGTTCCCGATGTTGGGGGTAGTCCAGAACCAGGGGCCACATTTTAAGAATAAGGAGTAAGCCATTTAGAACGGAGACGAGGAAACACTTTTTCAGTTGTGAATCTGTGGAATTCTCTGCCTCAGAGGGCGGTGGAGGCAGGTTCTCTGGATGCTTTCAAGAGAGAGCTAGATAGGGCTCTTAAAAATAGCAGAATCAGGGGATACGGGGAGAAGGCAGGAACGGGTTACTGATTGGGGATGATCAGCCATGGCGGTGCTGGCTCGAAGGGCCGAATGGCCTACTCCTGCACCTATTGCCTATTGAGTCTTTCTTCGCATGTAGGGAGGAACTGTAGATGTTGGTTTAATGAGAAGACGCAAAATGCTGGAGTAACTCAGTGGGACAGGCAGCATCTCTGGAGAGAAGGAATGGGTGATTTTTCGGGTGGAGACCCTTCTTCAGTTTCGACCCACAACGTCACCCTAACATTCCCCAATGCCAGTGGTTCCAGTTGGTGTCAATAGTTGGCCCTGTATTGGATACAAAAAGCTGGAGTAACTCAGAGGGATTTTACCCCAGCTTTTTGTGTCTATCTTCGGTTTAAACTAGCATCTGCAGTTCCTTGGAGAGATGGAATGGGTGACGTTTTCAAGCCAAGACCCTTCTTCAGAATGAAGTCTGGTCAGAGGAAGGGTCTCGACCCGAAACGCCACCCATTCCTTCTCTCCAGAGACGCGGCCTGTCCCGCTGAGTTGCCCCTGTCCCACTAATGCCCCTGTCCCACTTAGGAAACCTGAACGGAAACCTCTGAAGACTTTGCGCCCCACCCAAGGTTTCCGTGCGGTTCCTGGAGGTTCCCGTCAGTCTCCCTACCTGCTTCCGCTACCTGCAACCTCCGGGAACCACCTGCAACCTCCGGGAACCGCACGGAAACCTTGGGCGGGGCGCAAAGTCTCCAGAGGTTTCCGTTCAGGTTTCCTAAGTGGGACAGGGGGATTACTCCAGCATTTTGTGCCTGTCGTGGAGTTATTGTCGAGCTTACCTTTTCGTACTTGGCAAAGCCGCCCATGACGGCAGGATCCACGATGCCGTTGAGCAGCATGGAGAGGGGGTTGATGGAGAGGTTGGCATCATTATGGTGCTGGTTGACCATGGTGAGTATCTTATCATTGCTGGTCTGCATCGTTTCAATGGCGTTCTCCAATGGGCTTATACAGGTCTGCAGGACACAAAGGTCACCAGTGAGTACATATGGAAGGCAAGGATCAGACATTCAAACAACAAAGCACGCATTGCATCCGTTACTGGGAGAGTCCAGGGCCAGAGGGCGCAACCTCAGAACAAAAGGACGTACCTTTAGAAAAGAGTTTACAAGGATGAGTGGGGACTTTATTGAAACTTACGAATAGTGAAAGGCTTGGATAGAGTGGATGTGGAGAGGATGTTTCCACTAGTGGGAGAGTCTAGGACTAGAGGTCATAGCCTCAGAATTAAAGGACATTCCTTTAGAAAAGAGTTCACAAGGAGGAGTGGGAACTTTAATGAAACTTACGAATAGTGAAAGGCCTGGATAGAGTGGATGTGGAGAGGATGATTCCACTGGTGGGAGAGCCCAGGATCAGAGGTCATAGCCTCAGAATTAAAGGACGAACTGTAACTTTAGAAAGGAGATGAGGAGGAAATTTGTTAGTCAGAGGGTGGTGAATCTGTGGAATTCATTGCCACAGATGGAGGCCAAGTCAGTGGATATTTTTAAGGTGGAGATTGATAGGTTCTTGATTGGTACGGGTGTCAGGGGTTACGGAGAGAAGGCAGGAGAAAGGGGATGCGAGGGAGAGATAGATCAGCCGTGATTGATCAGGCGTCTGTGGCAGGCGGCATCTCGGGGGAACATGGACAAGCAACCAGTCGGTTTGGGGTCGGGACCCTTCCAGTTTTTTAACCTTCTCCCAATAACATTTCTTCAAACAGGCTACCACAACATCTGGATCTGGATCTGGATCTGGATGTAGTACGTTGAACAGCTCGAGGTAGCGCATCACTCAGCACATTACCATTTAGTTCAGTTGAGTTTATTGTCACGTGTACCGAGGTACAGTGAAAAGCTTTTGTTGCATGCTATCCAGTCAGTGGAAAGACAATACATGATTACAGTCGATCCATTTACAGTGTACAGATACGTGATAAGGTGAGTATATCATAGTTAGAGTAAGACATTTTTATCGCAGTCGCTGCCTCAAAAAGACTGGCAGTATCATCAAAGACCCACACCATCCTGGCCACACACTCATCTCCCTGCTACCTTCAGGTAGAATGTACAGGAGCCTGAAGACTGCAACAACCAGGTTCAGGAATGGTTACTTCCCCACAGCCATCAGGCTGTTAAACCTGGCTCGGAAAAAACTCTGATTATTAATAACCCATTATCTGTTATTTGCACTTTATCAGTTTATTTATTCATGTGTGTATATATTTATATAATGGTATATGGACACACTGATCTGTTTTGTAGTCAATGCCTACTATGTTCTGTTGTGCTGAAGCAAAGCAAGAATTTCATTGTCCTATCAGGGACACATGACAATAAACTCCCTTGAACTTGAACTTGAACTTGAAATGTTGCTGTAAGAAGTGGAGTTTGGAGCGATTGTAATATGTGATAGTAGGTCTGTTTCTGTGGCTGACACACAAATGGATGCCCGTGTTGGCCGCCATCTTGGATTTAGATTTTAGCCAAGACGTTAGAATTCATGGGATCTTGCTGTGCGGGCAATGGCCACAGCAGTTCCCGGCATCTAGACAACGACCGTACCTTGAAAGGTGTGCACAACTCACCTGGGAGACCTGCAGTACCTCGAACCAGCGGAGAATGCCGGGCAACTTGTATGCCGTGGTGAACATTGTCCTTTCAATCCACATTGACTGCGGGTAAGAGAAAATGGTTGAGCGGTCTTCAAACTTTTCTACACAGTACAGAGACCTCGAAATCTCCCCTGTGTTCAGTTTAGTTTTTGAGATACAGACAATAGACAATAGGTGCAGGAGTAGGTCATTCGGCCCTTCGAGCCAGCACCGCCATTCAATGTGATCATGGCTGATCATCCCCAATCAGTACCCCGTTCCTGCCTTCTCCCCATATCCCCTGACTCCGCTATTTTTAAGAGCTCTATCTAGCTCTCTCTTGAAAGCATCCAGAGAACCTGCCTCCACCACTCTCTGAGGCAGAGAATTCCACAGATTCACAACTGAAAAAGTGTTTCCTCGTCTCCGTTCTAAATGGCTTACTCCTTATTCTTAAACTGTGGCCCCTGGTTCTGGACTCCCCCAACATTGGGAACATGTTTCCTGCCTCTAGCGTGTCCAAACCCTTAATAATATGTTTTAATAAGTTTCCCTCTCATCCTTTTAAATTCCAGAGTGTACAAGCCCAGCCGCTCCATTCTATCAACATATGACAGTCCTGCCATCCCGGATACAGAGCGGAAGCAAGCCCTTTGGCCCACTCGCGACCGTGCTGACCAGCGATCCCCGTGCACTAACACTACCCGACACACACTGGGGACAATTTGAGGAAGGACATTTTTGCTATTGAGTGCAGCGTAGGTTCACCAGGTTAATTATGGTGAAAGAATGGAGTGACTGGGCTTGAATTCACTGGAATCCCCGCTATAGGGGTAACATTTTCACACAAAGGGTGGTGGGTGTAAGGAACGAGCTGCCAGAGGAGGTAGTTGAAGCTGGGACTGTCGCAACGTTTAAGAAGCAGTAGGACAGGTACATGGATAGGACAGGTTTGGAGTGATATGGGCCAAACGCAGGCAGGTGGCATGAGAGTAGATGGGGCATGTTGGTCGGTGTGGGCAAGTTGGGCAAAATGGGCCTTTTTCCATGCTTTATCGGTGTGGGCAAGAAGGTACTGTTTTCACGCTGTATCTCTAAACAAAACTGAACTGACAGCACCGGTCGTGGTTGGCAGTGAATGAGTTAACAACTCTCAAGGTTATTAATGGTGTAGGGATGCTGCTGTTGCCGCTGATGGGGGAAACGGAGTGGGTCGAAATGCTTCGGCAGCGACGCGCGGTATTGTTTAATTAGCCAGAGGATCTCCGGCGTGACTGCTGGCAGCCGAGGACTGACGCACGCCTTGAGATCAAAGGGTCCGGTCAGCATCAGAGCAGCATGGGCCCAACCCTGTTAATGAAGTCAAGCCAGCAATGTGGAGAGGGATCAAACACAGCAGCAGTGAACACGAGACTTCAAACACATCAGAGGAATAGATCGGGTCGATGCACAGAGTCTCTTGCCCAGTGTGGGGGAATCGAGGACCAGAGGACATAGGTTTAGAAACAGAGAAAGATAGACAATAGGTGCAGGGGGAGGTGCAGAGGGAGGCCATTTGGCCCTTCGAGCCAGCACTGCCATTCTTTGTGATCATGGCTGATCATCCCAATCAGTAAAGGGCCTCTCCCACTGTACGAGGTCATTCAAGAGCTCTCCCGAGTTTAAAAATCAAATCAAACTCGTGGTAAGTACTTAGAATGTACGTCGTTGTCTACGACAAGCAACAACAGCCTACCATCTAGTCGACGTCAAGCTACGGCAAGCTACGGCAAGCTACCGACAACCGGCGACCCATTAGGACGTCCACCCACGACAACCTATGACAACCCACGAACACAGGCGACAACCGGTCAACCTACGTCCACAAGCTACGACAAGCAACGACCCTGTCGGCGACAACTGAAGACAACTCAGTCGCCGGTACCTGTCGCCGGTTGACGTAGGTTGACGTAGGTAGTCGCCAATGGAATTCACCGAAGTCAGCACTGGCGACAACCTACGTCCACCCGGCGACAACCTACGACAGCTCCTACGTCAGGAGAAGTCAAGCTACGCTCGCTGGAGCCAAACCAACTGTCGCCCACAGTCGCTGAAAATTTTTATACATGTTGAAAATCCAACGGCGACCAGAGAGATGCTACGACTCTTTGGGCGACTGAGGAGACGACTCACGACCGTACAGGCGACACCAAGCGGCAACAGCCTAGTCGCCTGTAGTCGCCTAAAAAATCACCTAAGTAGGACAGGCCCTTTAGTCGTTAAACGTTAGAGATAAAGTGCGGAAAAAGGCCGTTCAGCCCACCCGAGCCCAACGATCATCCTGTACACGAGCACTATCCTACACACTATATACAATTTTACCAAAGCCAATTAACCTATTAAAAGCACAATTAAATTAAATACAATTTTACCGGAGCACAATTAAAACCAATGGCGACAGATTCGCTCAGGCGTTAACAAAGGGGTACTTACGGCAAACTCATTCTCGGGGTCCTTTGGTCCTTTTCTGATTGGTCTGGAGTAGCTGAAGTTCAGCACGTTATTAGCCTTGTAGAAGCTGATGGGAGGAAGAGATCAAATCGAGTGAATGCTCCTGCTCAACAACTACATCTTGTCTCCCTTATCCCCAACCAGCCTGAAGAACGGTCTCCGCCTGAAAACGTCACCCATTCCTTCTCTCCAGAGATAATCGACAATAGGTGCAGGAGCGGGCCATTTGGCCCTTCGAGCCAGCACCGCCATTCAATATGATCATGGCTGATCATCCCCAATCAGTACCCCGTTCCTGCCTTCTCCCCATATCCCCTGAATCCACTATTTTTAAGAGCCCTATCTAGCTCTCTCTTGAATGCATCCAGAGAACCAGCCTCCACCGCCCTCTGAGGCAGAGAATTCCACAGATACACAACTCTATGTGTTATTTAAGAGAGAGTTAGATAGTGCTCCAGGGGCTAGTGGAGGCAAGGGATATGGGGAGAAGGCAGGCATGGGTTATTGATAGGGGATGATCAGCCATGATCACAGTGAATGGCTGAATGGCCTCCTCCTGCATGTATTTTCTATATTTCTATGTTTCTATGTAACTCTCTGTGTGAAAATGTTTTTCCTCGTCTCCGTTCTAAATGGCTTACTCCTTATTCTTAAACTGTGGCCCCTGGTTCTGGACTCCCCCAACATCGGGGACATGTTTCCTGCCTCTAGCGTGTCCAAACCCTTAATAATCTTATATGTTTCAATAAGAAACCCTCTCATCCTTCTAAATTCCAGAGTGTACAAGCCCAGCCGCTCCAATCTATCAACATATGACAGATGCTGCCTGTCCCGCTGAGTTACCCCAGCTTTTTGTGTCTATCTTCGTGGTAAGGGATGGGCTGACCAGGTGGGTCTATGGTCCTCAAGTTGGCTATGAGTTGACTCCCCCAGTGTGGTCCTCTGCTGTGGAGTGGACACTGAGAAGGTGATCGCCAAGCCCTCCAGTGACTGGGTGAGTGGAGGCACAGGAGATGGGCAGAGACAGAGGCGCAGTGGTGGGATGGATGGGATATTGGTCATTTCTTTCCCTGACATGTTCTGATGGAGACAGGGCAGAGTGTGGGACTGGAGTTAGATAGAGCTCCAGATAGAGAATTGATCGACTGGCCTTAGATTACCAGCATGGGGAGCAACAGAAGTGGGAGTGTCCCTGCATGTCCCTGCCACTCCCTGAGGAATAGAAACATAGACAATAGACCCAGGAGTAGGCCATTCGGCCCTTCGAGCCAGCACCGCCGTCCAATGTGATCATGGCTGATCATCCCCAATCAGTACCCCGTTCCTGCCTTCTCCCCATATCCCCTGACTCCGCTATCTTTAAGGGCTCTGTCTAACTCTCTCTTGAAAGCATCCAGAGAATTGGCCACATATTCACAACTCTCTGGGTGAAAAAGTTTTTTCTCATCTCCGTTCTAAATGGCCTCCCCCTAATTCTACCCCCGTTCCTGCCTTCTCGCCATGATCCCGTTAGTCCTAAGAGCTACTGTACATCCACGCTTCCGAGGCTGACTATGGCCCCTCGGGCTAAAGAGCTATATCGAGAGGGAGAGAGTGTTTTATTTTCACGTGTCCCAGATAGGACAATGAAATTCTTGCTTGCTGCAGCACTACACAATATGTAAACATAGTAGAAACACAGAAAATATGTGCAGGAGGAGGACATTCGGCCCTTCGAGCCAGCACCGCCATTCAATGTGATCATGGCTGACCGTCCCCTATCAATAACCCGTGCCTGCCTTCTCCCCATATCCCTTGACTCCACTAGCCCCTAGAGCTCTATCTAACTCTCTCTTAAATCCATCCAGTGACTTGGCCTCCACTGCCCTCAGTGGCAGGGAATTCCATAAATTCACAACTCTCTGGGTGAAAACGTTTTTTCTCACCTCAGTCTTAAATGACCTCCCCTTTATTCTAAGACTGTGGCCCCTGTTTCTGGACTCGCCCAACATTGGGAACATTTTTCCTGCATCTAACTTGTCCAGTCCTTTTATAATTTTATATGTTTCTATAAGATTTACCCGTCATCCTTCTAAACTCCAGTGAATACAAGCCTAGTCTTTTCAATCTTTCCCCATATGACAAAACAGGAGTTAAAAGTTCAGTGTGTCTGGAGACCATTGACCATATATATATACACAATAAATAAACAGATATACTGTTCCACTGCCTTCTGTGGCAGAGAGTCGCATTGATTCACAATACTGCCACCACCCAAGACCACAATACTACCATCCCAAGAACCAAGTGACGCCAGAACTTACTCCACGATCTACACAAAATTGCTGGGGAAACTCAGCGGGTGCAGCAGCATCTATGGAGTGAAGGAAATAGGCAACGTTTCGGGCCGAAACCCTTCTTCAGACCCTCCTTCGGCCCGAAACGTCGCCTATTTCCTTCGCTCCATAGATGCTGCTGCACCCGCTGAGTTTCCCCAGCAATTTTGTGTACCTTCGATATTCCAGCATCTGCAGTTCCCTTTTGAACACTTACTCCACGATCTGTTCCGGAACGTTCTTGTTGTGAAACTGTGCCTGCTCGGCCAGGATGGGCTGCACGGCAAAGCATTGGATGGCTGTGGGTTACAGTTAAGGAAGTGGACACAAGATGGCAGCATTGCCACGACTATGCCAAGGGCTCCGCGGGACAGTGATGCCAGGAAAATGAAAATGTTATCCATGTTATGCATTTGAAAACTGATATCCCATAGTACAAGATACATTTCAAGCAACAATCTCAGTTTTCTCCATTCCGACCGGGTACTTCCTTCGTGGGATGGGTGTGGTTAGTTTAGTTTAGAGATACAGCGGGGAAACAGGCCCTTCGGCCCACCGAGTCCCTGCCTACCAGCGATCCCCGCACAATAACACTGCCCCACACTTACAGAGAGCCACTTTACAATTATTACCGAAGCCACAAACCTGTACCTCAGAATTAGACAGAGATGAGGAGGAATTTCTTTAGTCAGAGGGTGGTGAATCTGTGGAATTCTTTGCAACAGAAGGCTGTAGAGGCCGTCAGTGAATATATTTAAGGCAGAGATAGATATATTCTGGATTAGTATGGGTGTCAGGGGTTATGGGGAGAAGGTAGGAGAATGGGGTTAGGAGGGAGAGATAGATCAGCCATGACTGAATGGCGGACTAGACTTGATGGGCCGAATGGCTGAATTCTACTCCTATCACTTTTGATCTTACGATTAGAGGCAATTTTACAGAGGCCAATTAACTTACAAACCTGCACATATTTGGGATGTGGGAGGAAACCGGATCGCAGGAGGATAAGGGGCAAACTTATAGAGGTGTATAAGATTGTGATTAAAGCAGTGCAGCGTAGGTTCACGAGATTGATCCCTGGGATGGCGGGACTGTCATGTGAGGAAAGATTGAAAAGACGGCTTGTATTCACTGGAGTTTAGAAGGATGAGGGGATCTTATAGAAACATATAAAATTATAGAAGGACTGAACAAGCTAGATGCAGGAAAAATGTTCCCAATGTTGGGCGAGTCCAGAACCAGGGGCCACAGTCTTAGAATAAATGGGTGGTCATTTAAGACTGAGGTGAGAAAAAACTTTTTCACCCCGAGAGTTGTGAATTTATGAATTCCCTGCCACAGAGGGCAGTGGAGGCCAAGTCACTGGATGGATTTAAGAGAGAGTTAGATAGAGCTCTAGGGGCTAGTGGAATCAAGGGATATGGGGAGAAGGCAGGCACGGGTTATTGATTGGGGACGATCAGGCATGATCACAATGAATGGCGGTGCTGGCTCGAAGGGCCGAATGGCCTCCTCCTGCACCTATTTTCTATGTTTCTATGTTTCTATATTATGCGGGGCAATAGATAGGATAGATGCACAGTCTTTTGCCCAGAGTAAGGAAGTAAAGAACCAGAGGACATGGGTTAAGATGAGAGATTGAATAAGAAGCTGAGGGGCAACATTTTCACACAGATAGTGAGGGGTATATATGCTGGAGAAGGTAGTTGAGGCAGGTCCTAAAACAACTTTTAAAAAACACTAGATGACTCATGGCCCGTTGGGTCCCCTTTGTGATGCCGGGAGTATTAGAACAAAATGGTGATCTGAAAATGGCGCCGGGCCCGGCAACCCTCCCCCAACTGCGCAGGCATGGCTGACAGGCCCGGCTAGTGGGAGCGCACTGCGCAGGTGCGACTGTCACGTTGAAACATGTCTCATTCACAGCATAATGTTCATTAAAGTTAATAAAGTGAATTTCTTAAAAAATATTATGAAACTTGGTCCTGCACACCGCAGGCGAATGGTGGGTAAGGCGTCACTAAAATTGTTGCGCGCATTGGCTGTACTTCGGGAACATATACGTACATACAAGATGAGACTTTTAGTTATATATAGATAGATTTGGACAGGAAAATGGATGGGGCAAGTTTAGAGGGACATGGGGATGGGAGATTGCAACCTTCACGTGGTCCGCCCTGTTTCGACTAATGCAATCAACTCGACGTGCACAAATGGAAGATCAAATAGAACAAGTTGTCCTACAACTTTAGGCTGTGCACACCACAGGAAAGAAGAAGTAGAGGGACATGGGGCAAACACAGGCAGGTGGGACTAGTGTAGGGCATCTTGGTCATCATGGGCAAGTTGGGGCCAAAAGGCCAGTTTCCATGCTGTATGACTCTGTGACATCCAGAGAAAAGCAACGCAGTGGTAGGAAGAACGTGTAATCTCTACATAGACAGCGGCCGAGATCAGGGTCCAACCCGGGTCTCCAACGCTGTGACGCATCCGCTCTACCCGTTGTTTCGTTTAGTTAAGGAAGACACAAAATGCTGGAGTAAATCAGCGGGACAGGCAGCATCTCTGGAGAGACGGAATGGGTGACGTTTCGGGTCGAGACACTTAGTTTATGTACTTTTTTTAAGTTAGTTTAGTGATATAGTCGCCGTGATCCAGATCGTTCCGCGTACCCACCGACCCATTTGACTCGCCCCTGAAATTTGACAAACAAGTCAATGTCGTGGTAAAAGCTAGTTTCTTCCAGCTTCGGACGATAGCTAAAATAAAACTATTCCTCCAGTTTGACGACCTGGAAAAGATCATCCACACATTCATCTCCTCCCGCCTAGATTACTGCAACTCCCTTTACACTGGCATCAGCCAATCTTCCCTGTCCCGCCTGCAACTGGTCCAAAACGCCGCAGCGAGACTCCTGACGGGCACCCGAAAAAGGGACCACATCACCCCGATCCTGGCCTCTCCCCACTGGCTCCATGTGCGGTTCCGTATACATTTCAAGATCCTCCTCTATGTTTACAAAGCACTTAACGTGCTTGCCCCCACCTACATCAAAAGT
Source organism: Amblyraja radiata (assembly GCF_010909765.2). NCBI lineage: Eukaryota > Metazoa > Chordata > Chondrichthyes > Rajiformes > Rajidae > Amblyraja > Amblyraja radiata. The sequence goes on from NC_045956.1 coordinate 185,179,855, forward strand.
CTGCTTACCCACCACTCCACCTGCAGGTCCCTCAGATCGGCCGACTTGGGGTTACTGAACATCCCGCGGTCTAGGCATAAGCTCAGGGGCGACCGTGCCTTTGCGGTTGCAGCTCCTAGACTGTGGAACAGCATCCCTCTTCCCATCAGAACTGCCCCCTCCATCGACTCCTTTAAGTCGAGACTAAAAACTCATCTTTACTCCCAAGCCTTTCCTGACGTCCTCTGAGGGAGGTCTATATGTATGTATTTATGTATGTACTTAATCTATGAACCAATGTTGTGTAACGTTAGTACCTCCACCAATGTAAAGCACTTTGGTCAACGAGAGTTGTTTTTTAAATGTGCTGTAGAAATAAAAGTTACTTGACTTGACATCTCCTCGCCCGGCTGCCTTTAGGCTTCGTGCCCCGGTGTGGTGGGGGGGGGGGGGGGGGGGGGGTGCCTCCCTCAGCCGAGCTTGAGGCCACAGAAGGTACAGAAGCTGGATGAGTACGACTCGACTCATTACAAGACCCCCCCCCCCCCCAACCCCGGTTCATCTCACCTGCCCATTGCCCAGCGTCCGTCACCCGGCCACTCCCTCCTCTCCCGTTCCCGGTCTTCGGGGAGAAGCGGGCAAGAGACGAGGATCCCATTCTCGGCATGTTCCCGGTTCCACAGCGAGAGAGAGGGACTCAGGTCCCTGCTGCCGGGGGAATGACCAGCGGCCAAATGCAAACTTTAAAGGGCCCGTCCCACTTGGGCGACATTTTCGGCGACAGCCTGAAAAGAGGTTGTCGCGGCGTGGTCGGGGCGTGACGCGGCGTGACGCATGTAGTGACGCGCGGTGTCTCCCTGTCGCCCCCTGGATTTTGGAATGTTCAAAATCTTCAGGCAACATCTGGGTGCCTTATCATGTCGCGCGCCCTGTCACACGCTAACGTACGCCTCCCTGTGGGAGACGGCCGGTGACGCGGGTATATAAAGCGCCAACTTATCCGTTAAAAAGTTATTGGTCCTTAGATTTATTGTAGATAAATTCATTTCCAATGTGATCATTATACTTCGGTGTAACCTTCTTGTGCTGTGGAGGCGGGTGACGCGGAGTGTCGTAGCTTGACGTGTCCTTGACGTGGAGTGTCGTAGCTAGACGTGTCGGTGACGCAGACTGTCGTACAACTTGGCGGTTTTTAGGGCGTTAGTCACCGACGTTCGTAGTCACCGAAAAAATTACAAAATGGGACAGGCCCTTAGGTTTCCCACCACTCTCACTGCTTGAACGTAAAAGTCTCAAGTTAACCCAGTCCACCTTTTTATCCTCACCAACCTATCTGATTTCCCAGCCAGTTTAGTTTTAGAGATACAGTGCGGAAACAGGCCCTTCTACCCACCAAGTCTGCACCGACCAGCGATCCCCGCACATTAACACTATCCTACACACACACTAGGGACAATTTACAATTACACCAAGCCAATTAACCTACAATACGATAAAACTTGATTTATCCCAGGAGGGAACCTGTACATCTTTAGAGTGTGGGAGGAAACCGAACATCTCGGAGAAAACCCACACAGGTCATGGGAAGAACGTACAAACTCACAGCACAGACAGCACCCGTGGTTGGGATCGAACCCGGGTCTCTGGCGCTGCAAGCGGTGTAATGGGCCTGTCCCACTTAGGCAACTTTTTAGGCGACTGCAGGAGACTATGCGGTCGCCACATGGTCGCTACATGTTCGCGGGTGGTTGCCGGGGAGTCGCCTTCATAGTCGTGAGGAGTACTCGCTAGAATTTAGAAGATTGAGGGGGGATCTTATAGAAACTTACAAAATTCTTAATCGGTTGGACAGGTTAGATGCAGGAAGATTGTTCCCGATGTTGGGGAAGTCCAGAACAAGGGGTCACAGTTTAAGGATAAAGGGGAAATCTTTTAGGACCGAGATGAGGAAAACATTTTTCACACAGAGAGTGGTGAATCTGTGGAATTCTCTGCCACAGAAGGTAGTTGAGGCCAGTTCATTGGCTATATTTAAGAGGGAGTTAGATGTGGCTCTTGTGGCTAAAGGGATCAGGGGGTATGGAGAGAAGGCAGGTACAGGATACTGAGTTGGATGATCAGCCATGATCATATTGAATGGTGGTGCAGGCTCAAAGGGCCGAATGGCCTACTCCTGCACCTATTGTCTATGTTTCTATGTCTATGTCTATGTCACCACATGGTCGCCACATGTTCGCGGGTGGTTGCCGGGGAGTCACCTTCATGGTCGTGAGGAGTTCCCGCATTCTAGGAACTAGTCGCGGCCTCATTATGGTCACCGTGAATTTTTCAACATGTTGAACAATTAGCGGCGACTGGAATGAAGCCGCCATGGAGAGTAGCGAGAATTCTCGAGCCGTAGGTGGGTCACCAGGAGGTCCCAGTGGATCGCCAAGAGGTTGAAGGTTCTCGTAGGTTGTAGCCGGTGCTGACCGGTGAATTTCATTGGCTCATTGGGAAAAATAACGTAAGCAGTAGTTTTCAGAACCAAGGATAAACGACCGGTAATGTTAAATGTCCGCCGAGCTTCACAGCCGTGAAGTTAAAAGTTGTCTCCACTCCTTCTCCCTCCCCTCCCCCCCCTCTTTTAAAGGACTGACCGTACACTGTGCTTTCACCGTCTTTTTACAGCGGCAACCTTCCTGTTCATCGCGGTGTGTGTCTGTGTCACATTGGCTTTGCACCGTGTGAATTTCACTCAGACAGCGCTCCCCCCGCTTGCCCTGTCCCCCGCCTGCATAACGGGCTGGTGAAGGAAGCGATGTGTGTGTGCGTGCGTGCGTGCGTGCGTGCGTGTGTGTGTGTTCCACTCTGACAGTCGCCGTTACAGTTGCCGGTTTATCAGGCGACTGCCGGCAACTTGACAGTCGGCAGTCGACAGGCCCGTCAGGCAGCGACTCTACCGCTGCGCCACCGTGCTGCGCGCGTGTGTTTTTTTGCCGAAAGAAAGCTTCAACTGATCCAGAACATATCAGAACAGCAGACACTTGAGGGTAGATTGGAAACTAATCCACGGGAACAATATTACGGGCAGTAATCAATCCATTGGACAGGGACCCCAGGGAGAGAGGGTGAAAGGCACGGACTCTGATTCATTTAAATGCTAATTACATCTCTCATAGAAAATAACACTTTGAGATTAGTGTATTTGGTTATTTGGGATGACATGTGGTGGGTGCCTTGGAGGCTCAGATAACCGTTCAGTAACAGAGCACTGTCTCTCCTTGCATTGGATCCGTGCCATCCAGCAAAGAGCCATTCACTTTACGTTTTAAAGATGGAAACAGCGTGGAAACAGGCCCTTCGGCCCACTGAGACCATGCCGACAATAGGTGCAGGAGTAGGCCATTCGGCCCTTCGAGCCTGCACCGCCATTCAATGTGATCATGGCTGATCATCCCCAATCAGTACCCCGTTCCTGCCTTCTCCCCATATCCCCTGACTCCGCTATTTTTAAGAGCCCTATCTAGCCCTCTCTTGAAAGCATCCAGAGAACCTGCCTCCACCGCCCTCTGAGGCAGAGAATTCCACAGACTCACCACTCTCTGTGAGAAAAAGTGTTTCCTCGTCTCCGTTCTAAATGACTTACTCCTTATTCTTAAACTGTGGCCCCTGGTTCTGGACTCCCCCAACATCGGGAACATGTTTCCTGCCTCTAGCGTGTCCAAGCCCTTAACAATCTTATATGTTTCAATGAGATCTCCTCTCATCCTTCTAAACTCCAGAGTGTACAAGCCCAGCCGCTCTATTCTCTCAGCATATGACAGTCCCGCCATACCGGGAATTAACCTTGTAAACCTACGCTGCACTCCCTCAATAGCAAGAATGTCCTTCCTCAAATTAGGGGACCAAAACTGCACACAATACTCCAGGTGTGGTCTCACTAGGGCTCTGTACAACTGCAGAAGGACCTCTTTGCTCCTATATTCGATTCTTCTTGTTGTCAAGGCCAACATGCCATTCGCCATGCCGACCAGCCATGCCAACCATTCACACGGCATTATCCTACGCAATAGGGATTACCTACAGAGGGCCAAATTAACTTATAAACCCTGCACGTCTCTAGGAGGTTGGAGGAAACCTGAGCACCAGGAGAAAACCCTCGCGGTGACCAGGAGAGCGTGCAAGCTCCACACAGACAGCACCCGCAGTCAGGATCGAACATGGGTCTCCGGCGCTGTACGGCAGCAACTCTACCGCTGCGCCACCGTGCCGTTCAGTCATAGAGTCACACAGCATGGAAACAGGCCCTTCGGCCCGACTCGGCCATGGTGCCGACCTCGAACTGTAGAGTGTAGTGAAATACATTCACATTAAGTGGAGTCCGTGGTTAGTTTTTGCATTCAGTTTAGTTTTAGAGTTACAGCGTAGAAAAAGTCCCTTGGCCCTCGGAGTCCACACCGACCAGTGATCACCTGTACACCAGTTCTATCTTATCCCACTTCCCCCCATCCTACACAACTAGCGACAATTTACAGAAGCCAATTAACCCGCAAACTCCGCACATCCTCGGGAGTGTGGGAGGAAAACCTGAGCGCCCGGAGGGATGCCACGCAGCACGGTAACAGGCCCTTCGGCCCAACGTAAATTGTCCCAAGTGTGTAGGATGGGAGAGTGGGATAAGATAGAACTAGGGTGTAGGTGTACAGGTGATGACATGACATAAGGTGTACAGGTATAGTGCAGTATATTGGAATAGATTGATATAAGTGGAGTACATTAATTTTAGAGATACAGCATGGAAACAAGCCCTTTGTTCCACCGAGTACACGCTGACCACTGTACACTAGATCTATGTTATCCCACTTTCAAATCTTATACACAAGGGGCAATTTACAGACCCACAAACCTGCTTCTTCTTAGGCCCCCTTCGGTCATAGCTGACCATGGGTGTCTCCAGGGCGCTATTCCCTATATGGAGGACGCCAATGCGTGACTTTGTTTAACGTGGGGAGACTGGTGCACAGACAGCCACCCCACGGTCCTTGACAGATCTGGGTCAGGATCCAGTTGCATGGGGTCCAAGACGACCGGAGACCCTTTTCTGCTGCAGCCTTCATCCGCCTTCCCAGCCGTCGTGACGTTAGCTCCACTAAGGTCAGCCATCGTCATCCGCCTGTTCCACCGTTGAGGTCTTGGTTGGATCGCTCTTTGTCAGGGACCTCCCCCTTGACCTTACCGCCATGGGTGGCCCTACCAGGAGCATAGACAGCTCCAGACGGCATCGCTCTCAGGATCTCAGGACCTCCTGCACTCCTTCGGTATGTGGGAGGAAACCGGAGCACCTGGAGAAAATCCACGCGGTCAGAGGGAGAACATGCAAACTCCATATAGACAGCGCTCATAGCCAGGATCAAACCCGGGTCTCTGGTGCTGTGAGGTCGTGTCACAATAGTTGAATTAGGCCACTCGGCCCCGCAAGTTTGCTCCACCATTCAATCATGGCTGATCTATCTCTCCCTCCTAACCCCATTCTCCTGCCTTCTGCCCATAACCCCTGACACCCGTATCAATCAACAGCCATAAGCCATTAAGGGAGCAACTATTGCTACGCCATCATGCCTCCCCTAAAAATATTCAAAGTCTGGGGAAAACACGGGCAGGTGGGACTAGTGTAGATGGGCATGTTGGCTGGCATGGACAAGTTGGGCTGAAGGGCCTGTTTCCACGCTGTACGACTCCATGTCTCCAAAAGGTCCCGACTGTCTCTCATAGTGATCTATTTTCTATAAAGTCTCCCCTCAACCTCTGGCATTCCAGAGAGAACAATCCAAGTCTGTCAAACCTCTCCTTGCAACCAATACCTCCTAATCCAGGCATAATTCTGGTCATCCTTCCATGTGTCTGCTCCAGGCCTGCACATCCTTCCTGTTTTCGAGCAAGCAATACTCCAAATGTGGCCGAATCAAAGTCATCGAGAGCTGCATCACCCGAACCCTAACAGTAACCCTAACCCTCGCCATAACCCTAACCCAAACCCTAGCCCTAACCCTATCCCGAGCTCTAACCCTAGCCCTAGCCCTAGCCCTAACCCTAACTCTAACCCTAACACAAGCCCAAACCCAAGCCCTAAACCTAACCCTAACTAACTTTAACCCTAACCCTAACCCTAGCCCTAACCCTAGCCCAAACCCAAGCCCTAAACCTAACCCTAGCCCTAAACCTAGCCCTAACCCAAACCCTAGCCCTAACCCTAACCCTAACCCTAACCCTGACCCTAACCCTAACCCTAACCCTAACCCTAACTGGGCATCACCCGCAGGACAGCATCCATCAGCGTGTGTGTCGTACAACTTGACAGTTTTACGGGCGTCAGTCACTGACGCTCTCAGTCGCCAAAAAGATCGCCCTTTACTCTCAATGCCCCGACCATACGCCTTCTTTACCCCCTTGTCCAGTTTACTTTAGTGTAGTTTTGAGATACACGGTGGAAACAAGGCCATTCGGCCCACCGAGTCCGCACCGACCAGCGATCCCCGCACACTAACACTACCCTACACACACCAGGGACAATTTACAATTATAACAAGCCAATTCACCCACAATCTTCGACGTAGAAAATAGGTGCAGGAGTAGGCCGTTCGGCCCTTTCGAGCCAGCACCGCCTTTGGAGTGTGGGAGGAAACCGGAGATCCCGGAGAAAACCCATGCAGGTCACGGGAAGAACGTACAAACTCCGTACGACATGCACCCGCAGTCGGGATCGAATCCAGGACCCCGGTGAATGGCGCTGTGAGGCAGCAACTCTACCGATGCGCATATACGTGCCTTGCACACATGAACCATTGAAGAATAGGCAATTGGAAGTCAGCGTAGGACAATCAAATGGAGATGGTAGCCTTGTTTTTACGTGGTGCGAACCAGGCCCATTTGGACCGTAGCGAGCCGGTGCAGGTGTCCCAGCCTCGCCGTTGTCGTGGGTGTCTTCCGTCCCGGTTGCCGCGAGCTTGTCCGTACCGGGAGGGTCCCCTGTGCGTGGGGACGTATGTACGATGCCTGGCCGCTTCGTTCGTCTTCCCTTTCGGTTTCGTGCCTCTGGTTCTGGGGGAGTGGGGGTCCTGTGGCGCCCCCTGCTGGTTAGCCACATGTGGTGCGAACTCTCGGCTCTAGGGGTTGGGTCACGTGACTTGGTTCGTCGGGAGGAGCGGGTCACGGGGCTTCCCTGGGATATATATTTCGGGTCGGGGACGCCCGTGCCCCTGGTTGTGGTGTTTGGGAGCTGTCCTGTGTATTACTAACAAGGAACTCTTTGCGTGACAACTGGTGTCCCGGCTTCACCCGCAACCCCTGACCTACCAATCCCATTCCCTCATCAACAGTTAGCTCATCCCAACAGGGGCCGAAAGGATACATTGCCCAGGGGCATTGTTGACCTCATCGCCAGGCTGCGCGGTTGTCTTCATTATGTCCGCGTTTGGGAACTGGTTCAGGAGGAATTGCTCAACATCCTCTCGTCTCTCGTACTCCTTCCCTCGGTGAATGAAGATCTTGTTCTGGAATGGCAAGAGAAGGTCCATGGTTAGATGAGCTTAGTTTATTACAGGCACGGGCCGTGAGGAAGTAAGTAAGTACGTTTATTGGCCAAGTATTCACATACAAGGAATTTGCCTTGGTGCTCCGCCCACAAGTAACAACATGACATATAGTGACAGTTACGAATAACTCAGAAAACACTAAACATTAATAATAATAAAACATTAATGATAAAACACCATTGATCAAGCATGTGAACCAACAAAATACCAGATCAAAGGGAGGCTACAGATTTTTGGCTGTTGAGTAGAGCAACTACTCGTGGATAAAAACTGTTTTTATGTCTGGCTGTGGCAGCTTTGACAATCTGGAGTCGCCTTCCAGAGGGAAGTGATTCAAAGAAGTGATTAAGAGTGATTCAAAGCTACAGTCCAGGGAAGATAGTGCGAGGATTTATAATGAGGTAGATGATAAGTAAGGACCTAGAGGCAGGAAACATGTTCCCGATGTTGCGGGAGTCCAGAACCTGTTTCCATCCAGTATCACTCTATGACTCTACAAACTAAAATATCTGCAGTTGCTTCCTACACATCCCGGTCAGAATGGACATGCTGGGCTGTGGCAGCTTTGACAGTCCGGAGTCGCCTTCCAGAGGGAAGTGATTCAAAGAGTTTGTGGCCAGGGTGAGAGGGGTCAGAGATGATCTTGCCCGCTTGCTTCCTGGCCCTTGCAGTGTACAGTTCATCAATGGAGGGAAGGTTGCAGCCAATAATCTTCTCTGCTGATCGGACGATTCGCTGCAGCCTCCAGGTGTCGTGCTTGGTGGCTGAGCCCAACCAGACCATGATGGAGAAGGTGAGGACAGACTCTACGATGGCCGTGTAGAATTGGACCATCATTGCCTGTGGCAGATTGTGCTTCCTCAGCTGCCGCAGGAAGTACATCCTCTGTTGGGCCTTTTTGACTGTGGAGTCGATGGTAGCCCCCCATTTAAGGTCCTTGGAGATGAAGGTTCCCAGGAAATTAAAAGACTACACAGATGTGACTGAGGTGTTGTTGATGGTGAGTGGGGTGAGGGGAGGGGGAGCTCTCCTAAAGTCTACAATCAATTCCACTGTCTTAAGAGCATTGAGCTCTAGGTTGTTGCTACGGCACCAGGACGCCAGCTGTGACACTTCCTGTCTGTAGGCAGATTCCTCCCCATCCTGGATCAGTCCAATCAGGGTAGTGTCATCCGCAAACTTGAGAAGCTTGACAGAGGTGTCTGTGGAGGTGCAGTCGTTGGTGTAGAGAGAGTAGAGGAGAGGGGAGAGTACACAGCCTTGCGGTGCTCCCATGCTGAGTAATTACTGAGGGTAGGTGGTCAGTCGGCTTTTTAAAAAAATCGTGAAAACCGCGCATGCGCCGATTGTTCTCCTCTCCGGTAGGCAGTCGGTCGACTTTTATAATTTGTCTTCAAAAGCCTTATCTCTCAATAAAGTATTTAAAAACATAGAGCTCAAAGAAATTTACCTACCACATTATTTGTACACGAACTACGTTCTCTCTTTGTTTCTTAAGATACTCTTAAGATAATAACACTCCGAACCCACCAAGAAACTTGCGCTGTGCAGCACATGCCCGCAGTACACGGTGCTAAGGCAGAATTTCAGCTGCCTTTATAGACCGTTGTCATTGAAGGCTTGAAGCAGCTTCGACGGCACGTGAGTTGCACATACATTCGCGAGTTACATGTACTGCGGATGAAAGGCACGGGAGAATTATACGAGGAGATCGATCTCTTAGGTCGGAATAATTCTCCCGTGCGTTTACTATTTATATTTAATAATTACCATGTTATAATATTAGTCAGGGTAGGCACAGGGTAGAACGTGCCTGGTTTATTATTGTCCCGTGTACTGGGGTGCAATGAAAAGCTTTTTGGCGTGTGCTAACCAGTCAGCAAAAATACTTTTACATGATTACAATCAAGCCGTCCACAGATGACCACTCAAGTTGGTGAGTGGATGGTTCCGTTCATAAGGTCATGAGTGATAGGAGTCAAATTAGGCCATTCGGCCCATCAAGTCCACTGCATCATTCAATCGTGGCTGATCTATCTCTCCCTCCTAACCCCATTCTCCTGCCTTCTCCCCATAACCCCTGACACCCGTACTGATCAAGAATCTATCTATCTCTGCCTTAAAAATATCCATTGACTTGGCCTCCACCGCCGTCTGCGGCAATGAGTTCCACAGATTCACCGCCCTCTGACTAAAGAAATGCCTCTTCATGTCCTTCGTAAAGGAACATCCTTTAATTCTGAGGCTGTGACCTCTGGACCTAGACTCTTCCTTTAGTGGAAACATCCTCTCCACATCCACTCGATCCAAGCCTTTCACTATTCAGTTGCCTGTTAACAGCTGGGAAGAAACTGTCCCTGAATCTGGAGGCGTGTGTTTTCACACTTCTGTACCTTTTGCCTGATGGGAGAGGGGAGAGGGGAGGTGTCCGGGGTGATACTGGTCGCTGATTATGCTGCTGGCCTTGCCGAGGCAGCGTGGCGTGGATGGTAGATGGGATGAGTGTCAGTTAACTAGCCTTAAAGGGTGGACAATACTATCTCTAGCCCAACAACAGAAAGGTGAAACACAAATTTAAATCTAAATCCGATGCCATGATGGGTGCACCAATTGATACAGTGAAATTTGAGTTACCATACAGCCATACGAATAAAAATAACCCAATACATGATAGAGTTTAACGTAAACATCCACCACGGCGGAATCAATGTTTCTCACAGTGATGGATGTAGTGGCTTTATAGACAATAGACAATAGGTCATTCGAGTAGGTCAATCGGCCCTTCAAGTCAGCACCAGGTGAAAAAGTGTTTCCTCAACTCCGTTCTAAATGGCTTACCCCTTATTCTTAAACTGTGGCCCCTGGTTCTGGACTCCCCCAACATCGGGAACATGTTTCCTGCCTCTAGTGTGTCCAAGCCCTTAACAATCTTATATGTTTCAATGAGATACCCTCTCATCCTTCTAAACTCCAGAGTCTACAAGCCCAGCCGCTCCATTCTCTCAGCATATGACAGTCCCTCCATCCCGGGAATTAACCTTGTAAACCTACGCTGCACTCCCTCAATAGCAAGAATGTCCTTCCTCATATTAGGGGACCAAAACTGCACACAATACTCCAGGTGTGGTCTCACTAGGGCTCTGTACAACTGCAGAAGGACCTCTTTGCTCCTCTATTCGATTCCTCTTGTTATAAAGGCCAACATGCCATTCGCGTTCATCACTGCCTGCTGTACCTGCATGCTTACTTTCAGTTACTTTATTTTGTGCCTCATAAATGATGGCATTTGCCTTTAAATCTTGCCAGCCTGTGGGTGGGATGTATTAGGTAGTCGGTGGCGTGTTTGCTGCGGGGATTCTTGCGCTGGTTAGATGTTTTAGTTTTAGTCTTGGAGCCAACATGGTCGGAGGGATACCCTTTGACCATGTGGAGCTGCCATAACGTTTAACAGCTACGAGCTAGAGTTTGACGAAGATTAAAGTGTACGAGTCAGAGAAGAAGGTTGGATGAATATCTTACTGTTTTTCTTCAACAATAAAGAAATTATTAATCAAAAGACAGTGTTATGAAGATTCATCTTTCGAGAAGCTCTGAAAGTCACGCGGAGAGCTCACATGCGTAAAAAGGTAAGAAGCGGCCGATTCGGGAACTCCAAGACGCAGAGTGCATTCCTCCATCCCGATGTCGGAGTTCCGATCATCCCGACGAGAGGGCCTGTACATCGGGCGGTCCGTAGCGGCGACTGGGGAGGGCTCAAAGGTCCCGACCACGGGTGAACAAAGAGGAAGATGACTGAACGTTATTGTCTTCTAATAGAGTGGCAGATTATGATATCGTTCAAGTAATTGCTCCCTCCAGCACTGCATTCGCTGTAAGGCAGCAACTCTACCGCTGTGCCACCATGACCGCCTTTACAACCTTTATATAACTTACAACCCAGTGGTATGAATGTTAATTTCTCTCATTTCAAGTAACTCCTGCATCCCACTCCCCCACACCTCTGTCCCCCTCCCCACCCTAGTCGACCTACCAATGCCACCCTTCTTCAGTCTGAACATACTTCCCTTATCAACCTTCGTTATTTCCAGAACGGCCTAACCATCTCTTTCCAGTGGCCAATACTCATGTTCCTGAACCGAGCTGCCCAATCCTAATCCTACGTCGGTCTGAAGAAGGGTCCGTACCCAAGACGTCACTCATCCATTCCCTCCACAGATGCTGCCTGACCTGCAGAGTTACTCCAGCACTTTGGGTCCAGTTTAGATATTAGTTTAGAGCATGGAAACAGGCCCTTCGGACCATCAAGTCCACACCCACCACCAATCTCACCTTCACACTAGTTTTGATGCTAACCCACTTTCTCACCCACTCACTGGGGACAAGTTACTTTGAGTTTTTCTCAAGATTCCAGCATCTCCAGTACTTTGTGCCTTCATAACACATGGTCTTGGGGCACATCTGGAAAGGAATTAAATGCAGAGAAATGTGCGGTATCGTATGTTGCGAAGTCCAACGCGGGCAGGACCTACACAGCTCTGGGGAGTGTTGTAGAGCAGAGGGATCTAAGAGAGCAGGCAGTGAAGAAAGCGAATGGCATGTTGGCCTTTATAACAAGAGGAATCGAATATAGGAGCAAAGAGGTCCTTCTGCAGTTGTACAGAGCCCTAGTGAGACCACACCTGGAGTATTGTGTGCAGTTTTGGTCCCCTAATTTGAGGAAGGACATTCTTGCTATTGAGGGAGTGCAGCGTAGGTTTACAAGGTTAATTCCCGGGATGGCGGGACTGTCATATGCTGAGAGAATGGAGCAGCTGGGCTTGTACACTGGAGTTTAGAAGGATGAGAGGATATCTTATTCAAACATATAAGATTATTAAGGGTTTGGACACGCTAGAGGCAGGAAACATGTTCCCGATGTTGGGAGAGTCCAGAACCAGGGGCCACAGTTTAAGAATAAGGGGTTAGCCATTTAGAACAGAGATGAGGAAAAACATTTTCACACAGAGATTTGTGAATCTGTGGAATTCTCTGCCTCTGAAGGCGGTGGAGGCCAGTTCTCTGGAGGCTTTCAAGAGAGAGTTGGATAGAGCTCTTGAAGATAGAGGCGTGAAGGGATATGGGGAGAAGACAGGAACGGGGTACTGATTGGGGATGATCAGCCATGATCACAGTGAATGGCAGTGCTGGCTCAAAGGGCTGAATGGCCTACTCCTGCACCTATTATCTATTGTCTATGGTTCCTTGAAGGTCCAGTCACAGGTAGATAGTGTGGTCAAAATGTCTTTTTGCACATTGGCCTTCATCAGTCAGAGTATTGAGTATAGAAGTTGGGAGGTCATGTTGCAGTTGTATAAGACGTTGGTGAGGCCGCATTTAGACTATTGTGTACAGTTCTGGGCACCATGTTATAGGAAAGATGTTGTCTAGCTGGAGAGGGTACAGAGAAGATTTACGAAGAAGTTGCCAGGACTAGAGGGTCTGAACTCCCGGATGAGGTTGAGCTGGCTAGAATTCTATTGCTTGTAGCACAGGAGGATGAGGGGTGATAAAATCAGTAGAGGAATAGATCGGGTAGATGCACAGTCTCTTGCTCAGAGTAGGGGAATCGAGGACCAGAGGACATAGGATTAAGGCACTGTAAATGGGAGAGGATTTAATAGGAGTCTGAGGGGTAATTTTTTTCACACAAAGGATGGCAGGTGTCTGGAACCAGCTCCCGGAGGAGGTAGTTGAGGCAGATGCTATTGCAATGTTGAAGAAACAATTAGACAGGTACATGGATGGAACAGGTTTGGAGGGATATGGGCCAAACGCAGGCAGGTGGGACTAGTGTAGATGGGACATGTTGGTTGGTGTGGGCAAGTTGGGCAAGTTTCCACGCTGTTTCACGCTAGCATTTCTGTCAAGAAGGCTTGAATACAAAAGCAGGGAAGTAATTCTGAGGCTGAGTAAGGCGCTGGATGTCGTATTTGGAGCATTGTGATCAATTTTGGGCACCGGATCTGAGGAAGGATGTGCTGGCTCTGGAAAGGATCCCGAGGAGGTTCACAAGAATGATCCCAGGAATTGGTGGGTTAACATTTGACGGCACTGGGCCTGTACTCGCTGGAGTTTAGAAGGATGAGGGGGTACCTCATTGAAACTTACCGAATAGTGAAAGGCCTGGATAGAGTGGATGTGGAGAGGATGTTTCCACTAGTGGGAGAGTCTAGGACCAGAGGTCACACCCTCAGAATTCAAGGACGTTCTTTTAGGAAGGAGATGAGGAGGAATTTCTTTAGTCAGAGGGTGGTGAATCTTTGGAATTCATTACCACAGAAGGCTATGGAGGCCAAGTCAGTGGGTATTTTTAAGGCAGATATTGATTAGGGGTTATGGGGAGAAGGCAGGAGAACGGGGTTAGGAGGGAAGGATAGATAAACCACGATTGGTGGTGGTGGAGTAGACTTGATGGGCCAATTGGCCTAATTCTGCTCCTATCGCTTATGACCTTATGACTTGTAGGATTCTACCACTCTATCTGTGCTCGCTCACTGGCCATTACCTAATGTAGCTAAGTCAATCATTGACTCTTACTTTCCTTTCTTCAGGTTTCTTAGCAATGTGCTGCCATACCTTCTCATGAGTAGGAACTGCAGATGCTGGTTTAAACCGAAGATAGACGCAAAAACTCAGGCAGCATCTCCGGATACAAGGAATGGGCGACGTTTTGGGTAGAGACACTCCTTCAGACTTATGTCTCGGGTCTCGACCCCCTCATCCTTCTAAACTCCAGCGAGTTCAGACCCAGTGTCGTCAGACATTCATCATATGCTAACCCACTCATTCAATAGACAATAGACAATAGACAATAGGTGCAGGAGTAGGCCATTCAACCCTTCGAGCCAGCACCGCCATTCAATGTGATAATTCCCAATCAGTACCCCGTTCCTGCCTTCTCTCTATATCCCCCGACTCCGCTATTTTTAAGAGCCCTATCTAGCTCTCTCTTGAAAGTGTCCAGAGAACCTGCCTCCACCGCCCTCTGAGGGAGAGAATTCCACAGACTCACCACTCTCTGTGAGAAAAAGTGTTTCCTCGTCTCCGTTCTAAATGGCTTACCCCTTATTCTTGAACTGTGGCCCCTGGTTCAATGTGATCATGGCTGATCATCCCCAATCAGTACCCCGTTCCTGTCTTCTACCTATATCCCATGAACATTACCGTTTATATCAAAAGAATTTGAGTATAGGAACAGGGAGGTTCTACTGCAGTTGTACAGCGTCTTGGTGAGATCACATCTGGAGTATTGCGTACAGTTTTGGTCTCCAAATCTAAGGAAGGACATTATTGCCATAGAGGGAGTACAGAGAAGGTTCACCAAACTGATTCCTGGGATGTCAGGACTTTCATATGAGGAAAGACTGGATAGACTCGGCTTGTATTCGCTAGAATTTAGGAAATTGAGAGGGGATCTTATAGAAACTTACAAAATTCTTAAGGGGTTGGACAGGCTAGATGCAGGAAGATTGTTCCCGATGTTGGGGAAGTCCAGGGCAAGGGGTCACAGCTTAAGGATAAGGGGGAAATATTTTAGGACCGAGATGAGAAATACATTTTTTCACACAGAGAGTGGTGAATCTGTGGAATTCTCTGCCACAGAAGGTAGTTGAGGCCAGTTCATTGGCTATATTTAAGAGGGAGTTAGATGTGGCCCTTGTGGCTAAAGGGATCAGGGGGTATGGAGAGAAGGCAGGTACGGGATACTGAGTCGGATGATCAGCCATGATCATATTGAATGGCGGTGCTGGTTCGAAGGACCGAATGGCCTACTCCTGCACCTATTTTCTATGTTTCTATGTTTCAAATCCGCTTTCTTTAAGAGCTCTGGGGATCATTCTTGTAAACCTCCTCTGGACCCTCTCCAGACAGAGATGCTGCCTGTCCCGCTGTGTTGCTCCAGCACTTTGTGTCACATCTTCTCAGCCGCCCTGTTTGATTCCTTCATCACTGAAGTAGCTCGTACATCCGCCTTTTCACTCGCCCGACAGCATATTGCGAGAGAGATGGAAGCTCAGGTCCTTGTGCTAAATATCAAACCAAGTCCCGGCTTGACTCCAGGGATATAATGCCTGCATTTTTGTACATTCAAGAGACCGATGCGATCAGAGAAATATCATTACTCAAAGATAGCTTTTGAAGAATCCATTAACATTCTGTCGTTTCATTTAAATTTAAATATACCTCTTCATTTTTCTTATTTCTAAAAGGACTTGAGATGTTTGTGTGATGACAGTTTCAATCTATCTCCAAAGCTCATTTATATTCAGTCCATTTGGCTCCTGCAGATATTTTCCGCCTGGTTTTTATTCCCTTTACAATCTGTTCACCCACTTCCTGGTTCTTTCCACTCCCCAGTGAAAAGACTAGGCTTGTATTCACTGGAGTTTAGAAGGATGAGGGAGCATCTTACAGAAACATATAAAATTAAAAAAGGACTGGACAAGCTAGATGCAGGAAAAATGTTCCCAATGTTGGGCGAGTCCAGAACCAGGGGCCACAGTCTTAGAATAAAGGGGAGGTCATTTAAGACTGAGGTGAGAAAAAACTTTTTCACCCAGAGAGTTGTGAATTTATGGAATTCCCTGCCACAGAGGGCAGTGGAGGCCAAGTCACTGGATGGATTTAAGAGAGAGTTAGATAGAGCTCTAGGGGCTAGTGGAATCAAGGGATATGGGGAGAAGGCAGGCACGGGTTATTGATTGGGGACGATCAGCCATGATCACAATGAATGGTGGTGCTGGCTCGAAGGGCCGAATGGCCTCCTCCTGCACCTATTTTCTATGTTTCTATGTCGACAGGCGACTAGGCTGTCGCCACATGGTCGCCGGGGTGTCGCCTGTATGGTCTCCACAGTCGCCCAAAGAGTCGTAGCGTTTTTCTGGTCACCGCTGGATTTTGAAATGCTCAAACATTTTTGGCGACAGTTGCCACCCGTGGGCTTGTCGTAGCTTGACTTCTCCTGACGTAGGTGCTGTCGTAGGTTGTCATCAGGATGGCGTAGGTTGTCGCCGGTGCCGACTTCAGTGAAGTCCATTGGCGACTACCTACGTCGACCGGCGACTGAATTGTCTTCAGTTGCTGCTGACAGCGTCGTAGGTTGTCGTAGGTGGACGTAGGTTGTCGTAGGTGTGGTAGTAGGTGGATGTCCTATGGGTCGCTGGTGGTCGGTAGCTTGACGTCGACTAGGTGGTAGGTTGTTATAGCTTGTCGTAGACATTGTCGTAGGGGGGGGATCCAGTCACCGGTTTATCGGCAACCTGCTACAATATAACAATTACAGCACAGAAACAGGCCAACTCGGCCCTTCTAGTCCGTGCCGAACACGTATTCTCCCCTAGTCCCATATACCTGCACTCAGACCATAACCCTCCATTCCTTTCCCGTCCATATAACTATCCAATTCATTTTTAAATGATAAAATCGAACCTGCCTCCACCACTTCCACTGGAAGCTCATTCCACACAGCTACCACTCTCTGAGTAAAGAAGTTCCCCCTCATGTAACCCTTAAACTTCAGTCCCTTAATTCTCAAGTCATGTCCTCTTGTTTGAATCTTCCCTACTCTCAGTGGGAAAAGCTTATCCACGTCAACTCTGTCTATCCCTCTCATCATTTTAAAGACCTCTATGAAGTCCCCCCTTAATCCTCTGTGGGGGGGGGGTTGAGTCGCCAGTTTTTCAGCGACTTGCTACGACTGTAATTCGCCGGCAGTCGCCGAAAAAATTGCCTAAGTGGGACAGGCCCATAAAGCACGAGGTGTCTGTTTCAGACAGAACCTGCCTCAAACAGTCCAATGATTCCAGCAAACCAAGCAGAAAGCAATTGACTTTCACATTGCTACTCCCCATTTCTGGGCAACTGGTTATCTCCTGTTACAGTCTTTTCAATCAGAAGAAGTAATCTTTTCCCATTCAATCTTATAAAAAGGTTTAACAATTTAAAAACTTTATTCATATATTTTTCGCAGTCTTCTCCGCCTGAGTGAAGCTCGTTCAAGTATCTCTTACAATGAAATTGCGGGACACTACGGCACAGGGGCAGGCCACTCGGCCCACAATGCCTGTGCTATACATGGTGCCAATTTAAACCAGGACCACTTCCCGACACATAACCATGTTCACACATTCCCAGCTCGTTCAAATCTCTGTCTGCACACTTCCTAATCTTATTTGCTTCCACCAGCAGCTCTGGCACCTAGCTCCAGGCACCCACAGCTCCATATTAAAAATATTGTCTCAGACTTTCCCCCTCTGAACAGCTTTCGATCATAAATGACAGGAGCAAATTTAGGCCATTCGGCCCATCAAGTCTACTCCAAAGTCAAAGTCAATTATATTCGTCATTCAATCATGACTGATCTGCATCTCCCCCCCAAGCCCTTTCTCCCCATAACCTCTGACACCCGTACTAATCAAGCATCTATCCATCTCTGCCTTAAATATATCCACAAAAATGCTGGAGAAACTCAGCGGGTGAGGCAGCATCTATGGAGCGAAGGAATAGATGACGTTTCGGGCCGAAACCATTAAAACCATGATTCCAAATCTGCCCATCACGGCTTATTAACGTCCAAGTACAGGATATAAAAATCATGAGAAGAACAGATCGGGGGCATGCTAGGTCTTTTACTCAAGGCAAGGGAATCAAAAACAAGTGTGTTTAAGGTGAGAGTGACAAGATTTAACACTAACCTGAGGAAAAACCTTTCCACTCAGAGGGTCGTGGGTATGAACAGGTTGTCAAGAGACTTGACTTGACTTGTTGATCAAGAGAGTTTATTGTCATGTGTCCCTGTATAGGACAATGAAATTCTTGCTTTGCTTCAGCACAACAGAACATAGTAGGCATTGACTACAGAACAGATCAGTGTGTCCATATACCATTATATACGTATATACACACATGAATAAATAAACTGATGAAGTGCAAATAACAGATAATGGGTTATTAATAATCAGAGTTTTGTCCGAGCCAGGTTTAATAACCTGATGGCTGTGGGGAAGTAGCTATTCCTGAACCTGGTTGTTGCAGTCTTCAGGCTCCAGGTAGCAGGGAGATGAGTGTGTGGCCAGGATGGTGTGGGTCCTTGATGATACTGCCAGCTGCCAGATGGGGGAGTCTAAGAAGCATTTAAAAGACATTTGGATATTTGGACAGGTGCATGTGGTTGTGTTCTTTATTATTGTACCGCTGCTGGCAACCCAAATACCACCGACCTTGGTTGTGTGGCAATAAAATTATTTCTGTTCTTCTATTCTTCTATGGCTAGAAAGGTTTAGAGGGAAAAGGGCCATATATTTGGGCAAATGGAATTAGTTTAGACGGGGCATCGATGTTGACATGGACGAGTTGGGCCGAAGGGCCTGTTTCCGTGCGTGTATGTCTATGACTACATGACGCCCACAGCATTCAGTTCTTACGTCCAGCTGGTCACTCAAAGTAACTCTGTGTATCTGTCAGAGTCTGAAGAAGGGCTTGTACACTCTGGAGTTTAGAAGGATGAGAGGACATCTTATTGAAACATGTAAGATTATTAACGGTTTGGACAGGCTAGAGGCAGGAAACATGTCCCCAATGTTGGGGGAGTCCAGAACAAGGGGGTCACAGTTTAAGGATAAGGGGGAAATCTTTTAGGACTGAGATGAGAAAAACATTTTTCACACAGAGAGTGGTGAATCTGTGGAATTCTCTGCCACAGAAGGTAGTTGAGGCCAGTTCATTGGCTATATTTAAGAGGGAGTTAGGTGTGGCCCTTGTGGCTAAATGGATCAGGGGGTATGGAGAGAAGGCAGGTACAGGATACTGAGTTGGATGATCAGCCATGATCATATTGAATGGCTCGAAGGGCCGAATGGCCTACTCCTGCACCTATTTACTATGTTTCTATGTTTCTATGAGGAAACACTTTTTCACACAGAGAGTGGTGAGTCTCTGCCTCACAGGGCGGTTGAGGCCGGTTCTCTGGAGACTTTCAAGAGAGAGCTAGATAGGGCTCTTAAAAATAGCGGAGTCAGGGGATATGGGAAGAAGGCAGGAACGGGGTACTGATTGGGGATGATCAGCCATGATCACATTGAATGGCTCAAAGGGCTGAATGGCCTACTCCTGCACCTATTGTCTGTTGTCTATTGAAAAGTTGCTGCCAGAGCAGCTGAGTTACCTCAGGATTCTGTGTCTATGTTCGGTGTAAACCAGCATCTGCAGTTCCTTCCTACACATATCTGGCAAGTGTTTGATTAACTCTTCCACTCATTAGTATGATCTCTTGCTAATGCGGGGCGATAATCCGGAGGTAATTAGACAGAAAAACATTATGTCACCCTCATTCATCAAGCGTTATGTTGCCACTGGCTCCGAGGACGTCGTTAATCGGTGTGCATGATGAATCTTCACTCTTCTGATGTAGTTATCTTAATATATAACTTCATCATTGAAAGCTGTGCAATCGATGTTATCTCCATGGTGGGTGGCGCGGTGGCAGAGTTGCTGCCTCACAGCGCCAGAGACCCGGGTTAGACAATACCGGGTGGACAATAGGTGCAGGAGGAGGCCATTCGGCCCTTCGAGCCAGCACCACCATTCATTGTGATCATGGCTGATCGTCCCCTATCAATAACCCGTGCCTGCCTTTTGTGGAATTCTCTGCCTCAGAGGGCGGTGGAGGCCGGTTCTCTGGATGCTTTCAAGAGAGAGCTAGATAGGGCTCTTAAAAATAGCGGAGTCAGCGGGATATGGGGAGAAGGCAGGAACGGGGTACTGATTGGGGATGATCAGCCAAGTTCAAGTTCAAGTGAGTTTATTGTCATGTGTCCCTGTATAGGACAATGAAATTCTTGCTTTGCTTAAGCACATAGAAAATAGTAGGCATTTACTACAAAACAGATAAATGTGTCCATATACCATGATATAAATATATACACACATGAATAAATAAACTGATAGTGCAAATAACAGAAAGTGGTTGCCAATAATCAGAGTTTTGTCCGAGCCAGGTTTAACAGCCTGATGGCTGAGTACAGCTGATTACAGCTCGGCATTTAACACAATCATCCCCTCCAAACTGGTTACCAAACTCGCAGAACTGGGTCTCTGCGCATCCCTCTGCAACTGGATCCTTGACTTCCTCGTCCACAGACCACAGTCTGTTCGTATTGGTGGAAATGTGTCAGCCTCAATAACAATCAGCACGGGAGCACCTCAAGGCTGCGTGCTCAGCCCCCTGCTGTACTCACTCTATACCCATGACTGCGTAGCGAACCACAGTGCGAACTCCATCATCAAGTTCGCTGACGACACCACTATTGTGGGGCGTATCACTGATGGGGATGAGTCAGAGTACAGAAGAGAGATCGAGCAACTGTCCATATGGTGCCAGCGCAATAACCTGGCCCTGAACACCAGCAAAACCAAGGAACTGATTGTGGACTTTGGAAGGAGTAGGAGGGGGACCCACAGCCCCATTTATATCAACGGGTCGATGGTTGAAAGGGTCAAGAGCTTCAAATTCCTGGGCGTGCACATCTCTGAAGATCTTTCCTGGTCCGAGAACACTAATGCAATCATCAAAAAGCACATCAGCGCCTCTACTTCCTGAGAAGATTACGGAGAGTCGGATTGTCAAGGAAGACTCTCTCTAACCTCTACAGGTGCACAGTCGAGAGCATGCTGACCGGTTGCATCGTGGCTTGGTTCGGCAATTTGAGTGCCCTGGAGAGGAAAAGACTACAAAAAGTAGTAAACACTGCCCAGTCCATCATCGGCTCTGACCTTCCTTCCATCGAGGGGATTTATCGCAGTCGCTGCCTCAAAAAGGCTGGCAGTATCATCAAAGACCCACAACATCCTGGCCACACACTCATCTCCCTGCTCTCCCTATTGTCTATGTTTATCTGAATGGTGGCCGATTAGGAAAAGGGGAGATGCAACGATACCTGGATGTCATGGTACACCAGTCATTGAAAGTAGGCAGGTACACAAAATTGCTGGGGAAACTCAGCGGGTGCAGCAGCATCTACGGAGCGAAGGAAATAGGCGACGTTTCGGGCCGAAACCCTTCTTCAGACTGATGGGGGGTGGGGGGGGGAGAAGGAAGGAAAAGGGGAGGAGGAGGAGGAGCCCGAGGGCGGGCGGATGGGAGGGTGGGAGGAGACAGCTAGAGGGTTAAGGACGGGGAGGAGACAGCAAGGGCTAGCAAAATTGGGAGAATTCAATGTTAATGCCATCCGGACGCAAGGTTCCCAGACGGAATACGAGGTGCTGTTCCTCCAATTTCCGCTGTTGCTCACTCTGGCAATGGAGGAGACCCAGGACAGAGAGGTCGGATTGGGAATGGGAGGGGGAGTTGAAGTGCTGAGCCACCGGGAGTTCAGGTAGGTTATTGCGGACTGAGCGGAGGTGTTCGGCTCAGTACGTAGGCATGCAGGGGCAGCAGGCAGTAAAGAAAGCGAATGGTATGTTAGCATTCACAGCAAATGGATTTGAGTATAGGAGCAGGGAGGTTCTACTGCAGTTGTACAGGGTCTTGGTGAGACCACACCTGGAGTATTGCATACAGTTTTGGTCTCCAAATCTGAGGAAAGACATTCTTGCCATAGAGGGAGTACAGAGAAGGTTCACCAGACTGTTTACTGGGGTGTCAGGACTTTCATACGAAGAAAGACTGGATAGACTCGGCTTGTACTCGCTAGAATTTAGAAGATTGAGGGGGGTTCTTATAGAAACTTACCAAATTCTTAAGGGGTTGGACAGGCAAGATTGTTCCCGATGTTGGGGAAGTCCAGGACAAGGGGTCACTGTTTAAGGATGAGGAGGAAGTCTTTTAGGACCGAGATGAGACATTTTTTTTTCACACAGAGAGTGGTGAATCTGTGGAATTCTCTGCCACAGAAGGTAGTTGAGGCCAGTTCATTGGCTATATTTAAGAGGGAGTTAGATGTGGCCCTTGTGGCTAAAGGGATCAGGGGTTATGGAGAGAAGGCAGGTACAGGATACTGAGTTGGATGATCAGCCATGATCATATTGAATGGCGGTGCAGGTTCGAAGGGCCGAATGGCCTACTCCTGCACCTATTTTCTATGTTTCTATGTTTAACCAGGACGGCCTTGAATGAAGCTTTGCTCCATTATGTTTGCTGTGGATTAAACCTTGAATATCTTCAGACAGGGTAACCTCAGGGGACCCCGTCTGACAAGCTCCTGAAACACGAGAGTCGAGACGAGTTTAAAAATTTGAAAACATCTTCAGACTCATTAACTGGAAGCCTGTTCACCGAAAGTATAGTAGTATATCTTTACTGTCATTTTCCTGAGTACTCACATACCCAGAGGAAACAAAAAAACATTGCTCAACCAGTGCTGGCGGTCTTCACAATCCTGTCTCAAAGAGCAGAGGAACTCAGCCAATCGGCCTAGATAGAGTGGATGCGGAGAGGATGTTTCCACTAGTGGGAGAGTCGAGGACCAGAGGGCCACAGCCTCGGAATTAAAAGCACGTACATTTAGAATGGAGATGAGGAGTCATTTCTTTAGCCAGAGGGTGGTGAATCTGTGGAATTCATTGGCACACCATGGCAGGGCGGTGGGGGCCAAGTCATTGGGTATTTTTAATGCAGAGGTTGCTCCTTGATTGGCAAGGGTGTCAAAGGTTACGGTGGGAAGGCAGTAGAATGAGGTCAAGAGGGGAAAGATAGATCAGCCATGATTTATTGGCGGAGTAGGACTCGATGGGCTGAATGGCCTAATCCTGTTTCTTTGTCTTATGATCCTATGATACAATAGACAATAGGTGCAGGAGGAGGCCATTCGGCCCTTCGAGCCAGCACCCCCATTCAATGTGATCATGGCTGATCATCCCCAATCAGTACCCCGTTCCTGCCTTCTCCCCATATCCCCTGACTCCGCTATCTTTAAGAGCCCTATCTAGCTCTCTCTTGAAAGCATCCAGAGAACCGGCCTCCACCGCCCTCTGAGGCAGAGAATTACACAGACTCACCACTCTCTGTGAGAAAAAGTGTTTCCTCGTCTCCGTTCTAAATGGCTTACTCCTTATTCTTAAACTGTGTCCCCTTGTGGCTAAAGGGATCAGGGGGTATGGAGAGAAGGCAGGTACGGGATACTGAGTTGGATGATCAGCCATGATCATATTGAATGGCGGTGCAGGCTCGAAGGGCCGAATGGCCTACTCCTGCACCTATTTTCTATGTATCTATGTATCTATGGTTCTGGACTCCCCCAACATCGGGAACATGTTTCCTGCCTCTAGCGTGTCCAAGCCCTTAACTAACTTATATGTTTCAATGAGATACCCTCTCATCCTTCTAAACTCCAGAGTGTACAAGCCCAGCTGCTCCATTCTCGTTTTTGTGACCTGGGAACTGCAGCCAGTCGCGGGGCAGGCGAGCCGACCTGGGCGCCAGACGACCTGGGAACTGCAGGCCCTTCGGCCCACCGTGTCCGCGCTGACCAGCAATCACCCCGTACACTAGCACCATCCGACACACTAGGGATAATGTACAATTTACCCAAACACTTAACCTACAAACCTGCACGTTTTTGGAGCATGGGGGCACGCAGGCCACCTGGGGCGCTAGAGCCAGACCTGGGGCAATCGAGCCGACCTGGGACTGGCTGTAGCGCCCGGATCAAAAAACATGTGGGAGATTGTTCCCACACCTCTCAAAACATAGGCCCCATCAAAACATAGGCCCCATCAAAACATAGGCCCCATCAAAACATAGGCCCCATCAAAACATAGGCCCCATCAAAACATAGGCCCCACCAAAACATAGGCCCCATCAAAACATAGGCCCCATCAAAACATAGGCCCCACCAAAACATAGGCCCCATCAAAACATAGGCCCCATCAAAACATAGGCCCCATCAAAACATAGGCCCCACCAAAACATAGGCCCCATCAAAACATAGGCCCCACCAAAACATAGGCCCCACCAAAACATAGGCCCCACCAAAACATAGGCCCCACCAAAACATAGGCTCCATCAAAACATAGGCCCCACCGAAACATAGGCCCCACCGAAACATAGGCCCCACCAAAACATAGGCCCCATCAAAACATAGGCCCCATCAAAACATAGGCCCCACCAAAACATAGGCCCCACCAAAACATAGGCCCCACCGAAACATAGGCCCCATCAAAACATAGGCCCCATCAAAACATAGGCCCCACCAAAACATAGGCCCCACCAAAACATAGGCCCCACCAAAACATCGGCCCCATCAAAACATAGGCCCCACCAAAACATAGGCCCCATCAAAACATAGGCCCCACCAAAACATAGGCCCCATCAAAACATAGGCCCCATCAAAACATAGGCCCCACCAAAACATAGGCCCCACCAAAACATAGGCCCCACCAAAACATAGGCTCCATCAAAACATAGGCCCCACCGAAACATAGGCCCCACCAAAACATAGGCCCCACCAAAACATAGGCCCCATCAAAACATAGGCCCCACCAAAACATAGGCCCCACCAAAACATAGGCCCCACCAAAACATAGGCCCCACCGAAACATAGGCCCCATCCAAACATAGGCCCCATCAAAACATAGGCCCCACCAAAACATAGGCCCCACCAAAACATAGGCCCCATCAAAACATAGGCCCCATCAAAACATAGGCCCCATCAAAACATAGGCCCCATCAAAACATAGGCCCCATCAAAACATAGGCCCCACCAAAACATAGACCCCACCAAAACATAGGCCCCATCAAAACATATGCCCCATCAAAACATAGGCCCCACCAAAACATGGGCCCCATCAAAACATGGGCCCCATCAAAACATAGGCCCCATGAAAACATAGGCCCCACCAAAACATAGGCCCCGCCAAAACATGGGCCCCATCGAAACATGGGCCCCATCGAAACATGGGCCCCATCGAAACATGGGCCCCATCAAAACATAGGCCCCATCAAAATATAGACCCCATCGAAATATAGGCCCCATCGAAATATAGGCCCCACCAAAACATAGACCCTATCAAGGTTAAGAATTCAGCTTCCCTGAAGGATCCAGTGAGGAGAAT
The DNA here is from genome assembly GCF_010909765.2 of Amblyraja radiata. Taxonomy (NCBI): domain Eukaryota; kingdom Metazoa; phylum Chordata; class Chondrichthyes; order Rajiformes; family Rajidae; genus Amblyraja; species Amblyraja radiata. Next base: position 185,205,495 of record NC_045956.1, read on the forward strand.
GTTAATTTTTTTTGTTTAGTTTAGAGATACAGCAAGGAAACAGCCCCTTCAGCCCACCGGGTCCTGCGATCCCCATACACTAACAATATCCTACACCCACTAGGGCCAATTTTTACATTTACCAAGCTAATTAACCTACAAACCTGCACGTCTTTGGAGTGTGGGAGGAAACCGAAGATCTCTGAGAAAACCCACGCAGGTCACGGGGAGAACATGCAAACTCCGTACAGACAGCACCCGTAGTCGGGATTGAACCCGGGTCTCCGCCGCTGCTTTCGCTGTAAGGCAGCAACTCTACCGCTGCGCCACCGTGACCGCACGATGAAAGCCATATAACCAATGGCTGTCAATGAGTTCATGGTTAGGTAAGGTGGAACTTTTCAGTTTGGTTTAGAGATACAGTGTGGAAACAGGCCCCTCGCCTATGGCGTCCACGTCCACCTTTGATCATCCGTACACATGCAAACATAGACAACAGGTGCAGGAGTAGGCCATTCGGCCCTTCGAGCCAGCACCGCCATTCAATATGATCATGACTGATCATCCAAAATCATCCTCTCATCCTTCTAAATTTCAGTGAATACAAGCCCAGTCAACCCATCATATGTCAGTCCCGCCATCCCGGGAATTAACCTGGTGAACCTACGCTGCACCCCCTCAATTGCAAGAACTTGTTTTATGTTATTCCACTTTCGCATCCTACACACTAGCGACAATATACGGAGTCCGATTAACCTACAAACACGTGTAAGAAAGAACTGCAGATGCTGGTTTAAATCAAAGGTGGACACAAAATACTGGAGTAACTCAGTGGGACAGGCAGCATCTCTGGAGATCTCTGGACTTTTTCTCACAGAGAGTGGTGAGTCTGTGGAATTCTCTGCCTCAGTGGAGACCGGTTCTCTGGATGCTTTCAAGAGAGAGCTAGGTAGGGCTCTTAAAAATAGCAGAGTCAGGGGATATGGGGAGCAGGCAGGAACGGGGTACTGATTGTGGATGATCAGCCATGATCACATTGAATGGCGGTGCTGGCTCGAAGGGCTGAATGGCCTACTCCTGCACCTCTTGTCTATTGTCTATTGTCTATTGAACTGAACAGTGTGCCTTTCAATTTTAGAGTACAAATTTCGAGAGCGAGTACAAGCCTGGCCTAACGAATGCCTTCTTGTAATGAAAGCCCACTATTCCAGGCAACATCAGGTGAATCTCTTCTGCGCTTATTCCATTTCTAACTCATCCTTCCTCAGGATAGCGACTGTAAATATATCAGATTATTTTTTCATTACGAAATCCATCTGTGTCATCACCTTTGGGGACTTTGTCAGAGTCGTTAGGTACAGGCGGCCACGGGCGGTCACGGTGGCGCAGCGGTAGGGTTTCTGCCTTACAGCGCCGGTGACCCGGGTTCCATCCCGACTACAGGTGCTGTCTGTACGGAGTTTGTACGTTCTCCCCGTGACCTGCGTGGGTTTTCTCCACGATGTTTGACTTTCCTCCCACACTCCAAAGACGTCCAGGTTTGTAGGTTAAATGGCTTGGCGCAAATGTAAATATTGTCCCTGGTGTGTGTGTGTGTGTGTGGGATAGTGTTAGTGTGCGGGGATCGCTGGTCGGCGCGGACTCGGTGGGGCTGAAAGGCCTGTTTCCGCGCTGTATCTCTAAACTAAACTACAGAAACAGAACTGCCAAATTATGCCTATCCATACTAACCCCACTTCCCTGCATGGACTACATAACCCAACATTCTGGTATTTCACCTGAGTAACTAAACTAAATTAGACCCGTAGTCAGGATCGTGCTCGGTTCTGTGGCACTGGGCCAGAAGCTTCACTGTACTTCATTAACATAGACTTGGTTTATACTCTCTAGAATTTAGGAGATTGAGAGGGGATCTTATAGAAACTTACAAAATTCTTAAGTGGTTGGACAGGCTAGATGCAGGAAGATTGCTCCCGATGTTGGGGAAGTCCAGGACAAGGGGTCACAGCTTAAGGATAAGGGGGAAATCCTTTAAAACCGAGATGAGAAGAACTTTTTTCACACAGAGAGTGGTGAATCTCTGGAACTCCCTGCCACAGAGGGTAGTCGAGGCCAGTTCATTGGCTATATTTAAGAGGGAGTTAGATGTGGCCCTTGTGGCTAAGGGGATCAGAGGGTATGGAGAGAAGGCAGGTACGGGATACTGAGTTGGATGATCAGCCATGATCATATTGAATGGCGGTGCAGGCTCGAAGGGCCGAATGGCCTACTCCTGCACCTAATTTCTATGTTTCTATTAAGCCCCTGTCCCACTTAGGAAACTTGAACGGAAACCTCTGGAGACTTTGCGCCCCACCCAAGGTTTCCGTGCGGTTCCCGGAGGTTGCAGGTGGTTGCCGGAGGTTGCAGGTAGTGGAAGCAGGTAGGGAGACTGACAAAAACCTCCGGGAACCGCACGGAAACCTTGGGTGGGGCGCAAAGTCTCCAGAGGTTTCCGTTCAGGTTTCCTAAGTGGGCCAGGGGCATAACATTCCACAGTGCCTCACTGTTCGATGTTCTCCCCATGACCTGCGTGGGTTTTCTCCGGGTGCTCCTGCTTTCTTCCACATTCCAAAGATGTCCAGGTTCTCCTAATTTGAGGAAGGACATCCTTGTGATTGAGGCAGTGCAGCGTAGGTTCACGAGATTGATCCCTGGGACAAATGAATGTATGTTGTATCTTGTATCTTGTGACCTGTAGGCCTGGAGTGCGGGAAGAAACCGTAGCACCCGGAGAAAACCCACGCAGGTCACAGGGGGAACGTACAAAGTCCGCACCGTGCGGTCAGGATCCAACCCGTGGCTCCAGCAACTCTACCGCTACACCACCAATATGGATCACGAGCAGGCAGATCGCGTGCAGACAGCACCTCATATTTCGCTTGGGCAGCTTACACCCCAGCGGTATGAACACTGACTTCTATAACTTCACGTAACTCTTGCTTTCCCTCTCTCTCCGTCCCCTCCCCCTTTCCAGTTCTCCCCCTAGTTTCACTGCCTCAGACTACATTTTATCTCGTTGCTTTCTTGTTGCCTTCTCCCAGCTAACATTCTGCATTTTCCTTCTTCGCAATTCCCTTTGCCCTATTTTCACACCTTACACTTCCTTATCTATGTATCCTCTCCCCTGACATCAGTCTGAATCGACAATAGACAATAGACAATAGACAATAGACAATAGACAATAGACAATAGACAATAGGTGCAGGAATAGGCCATTCGGCCCTTCAAGCCAGCACCGCCATTCAATGTGATCATGGCTGATCATCCCCAATCAGTACACCGTTCCTGCCTTCTCCCCATATCCCCTGTCTCCCCTATCTAGAGTCCTATCTAGCTCTCTCTTGAAAGTATCCAGACAACCTGCCTCCACCGCCCTCTGAGGCAGAGAATTCCACTCCCCCACATCGG
>NC_045956.1:185210247-185303707 GCF_010909765.2 Amblyraja radiata
TTTCCTTGTGTCTCCAACCTGTGATAAACACAACTCTCACATAACTCCGCTCACAGCTCGCCGCTCCTGTGTGGTTGTAAACAAACCAAATTGGTTATGGAAACACAAGATGAATCTCAAAAGCCATATTTAAAAGGGTTTACAAATTCAAATCAACCTGCCTCATTACAATGAGGTCGTCATAAAACAATACATTTTCACCACACTGACAAATCAGCCTCTTACAAGTAAGTGCGCAATGTTCATCATTATAATCCTGTTGGCTGAATATTTCTTATATTATCTTGTCTGAATGAAGGGGTGCTGAGGAATTTAGGAATGAAGGCTCATTAAATTAGGGAGCGATCTGCCATGATTTATTTGAGCAGGTCTAAGGGACCGTGGTCTGCTTTGTTTTTATGTTTCAGGCAATGCTACATAGGGGGCGCTGTCCTGTGTATGGCTGCCTAGCTAGCAGCTGGCCATCTTTTTCACTCTTTTTTTTATTTTTAGTGAGTTTCAGTGTTTGTTTTTAGGAGGTCTAGACTTTTTTATGTGGGGGGTGGGGGGGGGGAAGGGGGAAACTATCTTTCAGGATCCCTACCTGGTCGGAGAGGCGGCTTTTCTCCGGGCTGCACCGTCGACCCGTCCTCGCGGCCTACCAGCGGGCCTGGAGCGGCGTTTTCCTGTCGGGGACCGCCCAGAACCTCGGCTTCGGCGGCGGCACAGCGCTGGAGCGCTATCGCGGAGCGGAGCGGGCGATGCCCTGCCTGGGTCGCCGCGCTGGAGCTCCGGTGAGCTAAAGAACCGCCGAGAAAAAACATCGCGGAGCTGCGGGACTGTGGAGCGGCCAGCCGCGGGCGGCGGCGCCGAACTTTACACCGGGAGCCTGGGATCTCGCGACGAGATCGCCAGTGGAAATGCTCCAACCGGCGTGGCCTTGTCGGCTTCGGAAGCAGCGGCCTCCAGTACGGAAGCGGCCGTTCCAGGGTTCCCAGGCCGCTGTGAGGACTCTCCCGACGACGGAGCACCATCACCCGGCGAGAACGGCCTGGAACATCGGGCCTCTGTAAAGGCGACTGTGGAGGCCTGAATAGGCCCGACTATGGGTGGACATGGGGATGGGGACTGGACTTTGCACCTTCCCTCATAATGGGAACCATTGTGGGGGATGTTTTTATGTTAAAGATCTTTATTATTGTTAAGTTTTAGCTGAAAGGATTCTGCACGGAGAGGACGCTGCATGGAGAGGACGCTGGCGCTGTTTGCTCGCCGCTTCTCCGTCTGCTATTGCCTCTTGTGTTCTTGTTTGTGTTCTGTTTTTGTTTTGTTTTGTTTTAGTTTTTGTTTTTTGTTTGCCTTGCCTTGTAAAGCGAATTTGAGTCCTTGAAAAGCCCTATATCAATTCAATTTATTATTATTATTATAAGGTCATAAGTGATAGGAGCAGAATTAGGCCATTCATAGAAACATAGACAATAGGTGCAGCAGTAGGCCATTCGGCCCTTCGAGCCTGCACCGCCATTCAATATGATCATGGCTGATCATCCAACTCAGTATCCTGTACCTGCCTTCTCTCCATACCCCCTGATCCCTTTAGCCACAAGGGCCACATCTAACTCCCTCTTAAATATAGCCAATGAACTGGCCTCAACTACCTTCTGTGGCAGAGAGTTCCACAGATTCACCACTCTCTGTGTGAAAAATGTTTTTCTCATCTCAGTCCTAAAGGATTTCCCCCTTATCCTTAAACTGTGACCCCTTGTCCTGGACTTCTCCAACATTGGGAACAATCTTCCTGCATCTATCCTGTCCAACACCTTAAGAAATTTGTAAGTTTCTATAAGATCCCCCCTCAATCTTCTAAATTCTAGCGAGTACAAGCTCATCGGCCCATCGTCAACTCTGCCCAACAATCATGGCTGATCTATCTCTCCCTCCTAACCCCATTCTCCTGCCTTCTCCCCAATACCCCTGACACCAGTACTAATCCAGAATCTATCTCTCTCTGCCTTAAAAATATCCTCTGACTTGGCCTCCACAACCTTCTGTGGCAAAGAATTCCACAGATTCACCACCCTCTGACTAAAGAAATTCCTCCTCATTTCCTTCCTAAAGGAACGTCCTTGAATTTTGAGGCTGTGCCCTCTGGTCTTAGACTCTCCCACTAGTGGAAACATCCTCTCCACATCCACTCTATCCAGGCCTTTCACTATTCAGCACGCGCTTCGATGAAGTCCGCCCTCTGACAGTTTGTGCTTTTGTGTGGAAAGCGGAAACAATAGACAATAGACAATAGGTGCTGGAGTAGGCCATTCGGCCCTTCGAGCTGAATCATCAAGGGAAGAATCGGGAACAGCTTCCAAATGAGATTCTTTTAGTTTTAGTTTTAGAGATACAGTGCGGAAACAGGCCCTTCGACCCACCGAGTCCAAGCCAACCAGCGATCCCTGCACACTTACACTATCCGACACACACAGGGGACAATTTACATTCATACCAAGCCAATTAACCTACAAACCTGCACGTCTTTGGAGTGTGGGAGGAAACCGGAGATCCCGGAGAAAACCCACGCGGGTCACAGGGAGAACGTGCAAACTCCGTACAGGCAGCACCCATAGTCAGGATCGAACCCGGGTCTCTGGCGCTGTGAGGCAGCAACTCTACCACTGCGCCACCGTGCCGTTATGTTTTGAGAAAAGAAGCAGGGTGATGAAATTAAAGGGTCTGTGTCTCCAGAATGAGATTAAGAAATAAGAATATAAGCCAGGATTTGTGTTAGTTTACAGTTGATCGCTGGTCAGCGCAGACACGGTGGGCCAAAGGGTGTGTTTGCATGCTGTGTCTCTATAGCTGCTGCCTCACAGTGCCTGAGACCTGAGTTACATCCTGACTGCAGAGTTACATGGTTAGGAGAGGGATATGGACCAAACGCGTGCAGACGGGGCCAGTGTAGATGGGACAGGTTGGTTGGTATGGACAAGTTGGGCCGAAGGGCCTGTTTCCATGCTGTACATTTCTATGACTCCGATTTACGAGGATGTAGCCAGAACTTGAGAGCATTGACGTTTTTAACCAGTCCCTGCAAACATGTACTGTCCCTGCCTGCTTCAAAGTCTCCACTATTGTCCCTGTACCCAAAAAGGCAAGGATTACTTGTATCAAAGGTATCAAAGGTATCAAAGGTATTTTATTGGTCACATTCACATACACCTAGGTGTAGTGAAGTGAAATGCTTCTTGCCATTTTGCAGCACATAAAGAAGGAATACAGACATAACATTAATAAGAGTTTTAAACATAAAGAACATCCCCCCACAATGGTTCCCATTATGAGGGAAGGCACAAAGTCCAGTCCCCAACCCCAGTTCACCCATAGTCGGGCCTATTGAGGCCTCCACAGTTGCCTCTACGGAGGCCCGATGTTCCAGGCTGTTCTCGCCGGGTGATGTTGCTCCGGCATCGGGAGAGTCCTCTCAGCGGCTTGGGAACCCTGGAATGGCCGCTTCCGTACTGGAGGCCACGGCTTCCGAAGCCGACAAGGCCGCGCCGGTTGGAGCTCCACAACTGGCGATCTCATCTAGAGATCCCAGGCTCCTGGTGTAAAGTTCAGCGCCGCCGCCCGCAGCCGGTCGCTCCACAGTCCCGCAGCTCCGCGATGTTTTCCTCAGCGATCTTCAGCTCACCGGAGCTCCAGCGCGGCGACCCGGGCAAGGCATCGCCCGTTCCGCGATAGCGCTCCAGCGCTGTGCCGCCGCCGAAGCCGAGGTTCTGGGCGGTCCCCGACAGGAAACGCCGCTCCAGGCCCGCTGGTAGGCCGCGAGGACGGGTCGAAGCTGCAGCCCGGAGAAAAGCTGCCTCTCCGACCAGGTAGGGACCCTGAAAGGTAGTTTCCCCCTTCCCCCCCCCCCCCACATAAAAAAGTCTAGACCTCCAAACAAAACACTTTAACTAACTTAAAATAAAAATAAAAGATGAAAAGACAGACAGCTGCTGGCTGGGCAGCCATGCACAGGACAGCGCCCCCCTGGACTTGTCTTAATGACTACAGGCTTGTCGCACTGACCTCTGTAGTCAGGAAGGCACTCGAAAGGCTTGTGCTGGCCAAGCTGAAAAATATCACAATCCCCCTGCTGGACCCTCTGCAGTTTGCATATCGGGCCAATAGATCTGTGGACGATGCAGTTAACCTGGGCCTGCACTTCATCCTACAGCATCTAGACCACCAGGGGACCTATGCGAGGATTTTGTTTGTTGATTTTAGCTCTGCATTCAACACCATTGTGCCAGAGCTACTACACTCCAAACTTTCCGAGTTGACTGTGCCTGAACCCCTCTGTCAGTGGATCACCAGCTTCCTGACAGACAGGAAGCAGCATGTGAGGCTGGGAAAGCACATCTTGGACCCGCAATCACTCAGCATGGGAGCACCACAAGGCTAACTCTCCCCTCTCCTCTACTCTCTCTACACCAATGACTGCACCTCCACAGACACCTCTGTCAAGCTTCTCAAGTTTGCTGATGACACAACCCTGATTGGACTGATCCAGGATGGGGAGGAATCTGCCTACAGACAGGAAGTGACACAGCTGGCGGCCTGGTGCCATGGCAACAACCTAGAGCTCAATGCTCTTAAGACAGTGGAATTGATTGTAGACTGTTGGAGAGCTCCCCCTCCCCTCACCCCACTCACCATCAACAACATCACAGTCACATCTGTGGAGTCTTTTAAGTTCCTAGGAACCATCATCTCCAAGGACCTTAAATGGGGGGCTACCATCGACTCCACAGTCAAAAAGGCCCAACAGAGCATGTACTTCCTGCGGCAGCTGAGGAAGCACAATCTGCCACAGGCAATGATGGTCCAATTCTACACGGCCATCGTAGAGTCTGTTCTCACCTTCTCCATCATGGTCTGGTTTGGCTCAGCCACCAAGCACGACACCTGGAGGCTGCAGCGAATCGTCCGATCAGCAGAGAAGGTTATTGGCTGCAACCTTCCCTCCATTGATGAACTGTACACTGCAAGGGCCAGGAAGCGAGCGGGCAAGATCATCTCTGACCCCTCTCACCCTGGCCACAAACTCTTTGAATCACTTCCCTCTGGAAGGCGACTCCGGACTGTCAAAGCTGCCACAGCCAGACATAAAAACAGCTTTTATCCACGAGTAGTTGCTCTACTCAACAGCCAAATATCTGTAGCCTCCCTTTGATCTGGTATTTTATTTCATTCTTCACATGTTCAAGTTCAAGTTCAAGTGAGTTTATTGTCATGTGTCCCTGATAGGACAATGAAATTCTTGCTTTGCTTCAGCACAACAGAACATAGTAGGCATTGACTACAGAACAGATCAGTGTGTCCATATACTATTATATAAATATATACACACATGAATAAATAAACTGATGAAGTGCAAATAACAGATAATGGGTTATTAATAATCAGAGTTATTAATGATCAAGGGTGTGGGGGATGATTTAATGGCAACTTGAGGTGTAACTATTTTTTCCACAAAGTGAGGTGGGTGTATTTACCTGTCTAAGGATGAGAGGAGATCTTACTAGAACAGGGAGTGCAGCGTAGGTTTACAAGGTTAATTCCCGGGATGGCGTGACTGTCATATGCTGAGAGAATGGAGCAGCTGGGCTTGTACACTCTGGAGTTTAGAAGGATGAGAGGGTATCTCATTGAAACATATAAGATTATTAAGGGTTTGGACACACTAGAGGCAGGAAACATGTTCCCGATGTTGGGGGAGTCCAGAACCAGGGGCCACAGTTTAAGAATAAGGGGTAAGCCATTTAGAATGGAGACGAGGAAACACTTTTTCTCACAGAGAGTGGTGAGTCTGTGGAATTCTCTGCCTCAGAGGGCGGTGGAGGCAGGTTCTCTGGACGCTTTCAAGAGAGAGCTTTATAGGGCTCTTAAAAATAGCGGAGTCAGGGGATATGGGGAGAAGGCAGGAACGGGGTACTGATTGGGGATGATCAGCCATGATCACATTGAATGGCGGTGCTGGCTCGAAGGGCCGAATGGCCTACTCCTGCACCTATTGTCTATTGTTAAATGTTTCTTTTTTTTTGATTGAATTAATTTTATTAGAAGCGATTGTACAGGGATAAGGCAATCGACGTAACACTTATACAATTATTGTCCAACTTCATTTTTAACATTGAAACCTAAATCAAAAAAAAAAAGAAATAAAAGGAAAAAAGAGAGAAAAAAGAAGAGAATATTTCTTAAGTGCTGCCTCAACTACCTCCTCTTGTAGTTAGACAGGTACATGGATAGGAAGGGATTCGACCTGATACGTTGCCTATTTCCTTTGCTCCATAGATGCTGCCTCACCCGCTGAGTTTCTCCAGCACTTTTGTCTACCATGGATAGGATATGTTTTGTAGGGATATGGGCCAAATGCAGGCAGGTGGGACAAGTCTAGCTGGGACGGTGCTGGCTCGAAGGGCCAAATGGCCTACTCCTGCACCTATTGTCTATTGTCTATTGTCTTTTGGCACATGTTGGCCGGCGTGGGCAAGTTGGGACCGAAGGGCCTGTTACCACGCTGTTTCGACTCTACATCAGGGAACCTTCCCAGGAGCTGCCGAGAGAGGGGACCAGGTATCATTGAATGACCAGTCTGATTGCATTTCCTTCAAGAAAGCCGAGAATCAGTCTCAGGGAATTGGATTTTCATTGCACAGTTTGGATGTGAGCTACTGAAGCAATCTTCCTTGATTAGGCCTGATGGAGAGTCCAAACACAATCAGTTATTATCCCTTGATTAACTTGATGTTTGCTTTTAGAATCTGGAGTACTCATGCAGAAACTGCATTTGGCAGGCTCAATGGGCTATAAATTAAGTTGCAAGATTGAGTTAGCAGGGAAAGCCAGGTTGCCAGCTTGGTACTTGCAGCAGGACAGGGTGAAAAGATTGTTAAGGGCTTGGACACGCTAGAGGCAGGAAACATGTTCCCGATGTTGGGGGAGTCCAGAACCAGGGGCTACAGTTTAAGAATAAGGAGTAAGCCATTTAGAACGGAGATGAGTAAACACTTTTTCTCACAGAGAGTGGCGAGTCTGTGGAATTCTCTGCCTCAGAGGGCGGTGGAGGCAGGTTCTCTGGATGCTTTCAAGAGAGAGCTAGATAGGGCTCTTAAAGATAGCGGAGTCAGGGGATATGGGGAGAAGGCAGGAACGGGGTACTGATTGGGGATGATCAGCCATGATCACATTGAATGGCGGTGCTGGCTCGAAGGGCCGAATGGACTACTCCTGCACCTATTGTCTATTGTCTATCTGTCCATATAGTGCTGGGCTGCAGCAGATGCTGAAGGTGTGCTCTCAGTATGGCCTTGATTATGACATTAACTACAACGCTAAGAAAAGCCGCATAATGGTAGTTAGGAGCGCTGAGGACAGGGAATCAACTTTTCCGACCTTTTATTTGTCAGACAATCCTCTTGCTGTGTGTGAGGAAATTAAATACTTAGGTCATGTCATATCCGATGACTGGACGGATGACAAAGACCTCTACCGACAGCGCTGTAAAATGTATCTTCAAGCCAACATGCTTATAAGGAAGTTTTATATGTGCTCTGATTCTGTGAAGTGTTCCCTGTTCAGAACCTACATCATACCGTTGTATACAGCCCAATTGTGGTCTAATTATAAGAAAAAGAGTATGCAGAGGCTCAAGGTAGCATACAATGATGCAATGAGGTTGCTACTTCGTGTCCCTAGGTGGCATAGTGCCAGTCAATTGTTTGTGTCCACTAGAGTACCAACCTGTGAGGCACTCTTAAGACAGCTGATGTTTAGTTTTATGTGTCGCCTGGACAAATCAGAGAACCATATAATTGAAGCCCTAGTCAGCCCTCTGAAAAGCTGCTATAGATTCACTTCTAGGCTAAGACGGCATTGGTGCAATAGCTTATATATATTTTAGGCTAATATGCAATTTTTTAATGTATCTTTGTAATTCTTTGTACTGTTTGATGTGTTATATGGACCTGTGTCTGAAATAAAGCTTTAATAAATATTGTCTATTGAAAAAACGTTCAACGATGCCGTGTAGGCTGAGAGCAGCAAGCTAACTCACAACAGGGATGGACGTAATGCTGGGCCTCCACAAGGTCAGACCGCGTTTGGAGTATTGCGAGCAATTCTGGGCCCCATACCTGAGGAAGGATGTGCTGGCTCTTGAGGGAGTCCAGAGACGAGAATGACAATAGACAATAGGTGCAGGAGTAGGCCATTTGGCCCTTCGAGCCAGCACCGCCATTCACTGCATTCAGCACCTCATTGAACCTTGCGGAATAGAGAAAGGCTTGGATTCGAGTGGATGTGGAGAGGATGTTTCAACTAGTGGGAGAGTCTTGGACCAGAGGTCACAGCCTCAGAATAGGATGTGGAGATGAGGTGGGATTTCTTCAGTCCGAGGGTGGTGAATCTGAAGAATTCATTAACACAGATGGCTGTAGAGGACAGGTCAGTGGATATTTTTAAGGCAGAGAGAGAGGGAGGTGCGGAGAGTGATAGAAGGAGAGGGAGCGAACCCCACACATTAACACTACTCAACACACATTAGGGACAATTTTGCATTTATACCAAGCCAATTAATCTACAAACCTGTACCAGAGGACATAGGTTTAAGGTGAAGGGGAAAAGATTTAATAGGAATCTGAGGGGTAACGTTTTCACACAAAGGGTGGTGGGTGTATGGAACAAGCTGCCAGAGGAGGTAGTTGAGGCTGGGACTATCCCAATGTTTATGAAACAGTTAGACAGGTACATGGATAGGACAGGTTTGGAGGGACCAAACGCGGGCAGGTGGGACTAGTGTAGCTGGGACATGCTGGCCGGTTGGGCCGAAGGGCCTGTTTCCACACAGTATCACTTTATGACTGCATGACGATCACCCATACACCAGCCTGCACACCGGGGGCAATTCAGCACCTATAAGTGGGCGGCATGACTCACGTCGCAGCGGCCTCTGCAGTCCGTCTATCTTTTGTGTCTGCCTCCGGCAGGAGCGACCTGGGGCTCCAGTCGCGGAGCTGCGGACTGACTCACCATCGTGGAGCTGGCCGAGTTCGGAGCGGGTGGAGCTGTGGTGGCGCGCTGCTGCGGCCCGACCCCCGGGGATTCGGAGGCTCCAACCGCAGGTCTGGTAGACGGTGACACCGGGAGCCCGCGGGTCACTGCTGGGAGACCGCTTTTCGGGCCTTCCGCAACGACGACTTCTCCCGCCCGAGTAGCGGGGTCGAAGAGTACCTGGAGCGGGGTCTTACATCACCGCCCGGCGCGACTTCAACGGCTGCGGGACTTTGCTAGCGCCCGCTGGTGGTTCCAACAACAAGACCCGGAGCGCGGCCTTGCATCACCTGGCGCGGCGTTAATGGCCGCGGGACAATTGCCATCGCCCGCCGGGGGCATTGACTCTGACATCGGGAGGGGAATGGGGAGTGCAGGGGAGAGATAAGTTTTTGCCTTCCATCACAGCGAGGAGGAGATGCGCTGTGATGGATGTTTGTGTAAATTGTGTTGTGTCTTGGGTCTTTTTTTCTTATGTGTATGACTGCAGAAACAACATTTCATTTGAGCCTCTATGAGGTTCAAGTGACAAATAAATTGTATTGTATTGTATTGTATTTACAATTTTATCATCGCCAATTAGCCTCCAAACCCTGTACGTCTTTGGAGGGTGGGAGGAAACCGAGAAAAACGCGCTGGTCACGGGAAGAACGTACAAACTCCGTACAGACAGCACCCGTAGGGCCAGGATCGAACCCGGGTCTCTGGCGCTGTAAAGCAGTATCTCTACCACCACGCCACAAGTGACCGCCCACAAGTAAAATGATTCTGCCCGCCAATCGTGATATGTTAACCCAGCTAACTATTTTCCCATCAAAATGATGTGGTTGAGAGGCCTTTGACTTCAGAGGAAGACACAAAGTACTGGAGTAACTCAGCGGGTCAGGCAGCTTCCCTGGACAACTTTATTCCTTGGAGAGCAGGATGATGAGGGATGCTCTTATAGAGGTGTACAAGATCCTGAGAGGAATAGATTGCCCAAACCCTTTATAATCTTATATGTTTCAATGAGATCCCCTCTCAGCCTTCTAAACTCCAGAGTGTACAAGCCCAGCTGCTCCATTCTCTCAGCATATGACAGTCCTGCCAAACCATGAATTAACCTGGTGAATCTACGCTGCACTCCCTCACTAGCAAGCTCAAACCTAACACAACTGCATAGTTGTTTTCTCCACAGATGCTGATCATTTCCAGTGTCTACAGTTTTTACCACAAACCTGTTTTACTTGTCCAACCACAGAACATCAGAAGTTGATCGGGTAGATGCGCAGTCCCTTTCACCCAGAGTAGGGGAATCGAGGACCAGAGGGCATAGGTTCAAGGTGAAGGGGAAAAGATTTAATTGGAATCCAAGGGGTAACTTTTCCACACAGAGGGTGGTGGGTGTATGGGGGGTTGGGGGAAAACTTATTTTATCTCTTCCCTCGACGGAGATGCGACTTTTTCCGTATCGTATCTCCGTCCGCACTGCGGCCTTAACACCATGGAGCTGGCGGTCCCTTCTTTAGGGATCAACTTCGGGAGCTCCAACCACAGGAGCTTCGACAGCCCAGACGCGGGGGCTTCGACCGTGCCGACTGTTTCGAACTGCCCCGATCGCGGGATGGAAGGAGGAAGACGGTATAAGGTATTTGCCTTCCGCGGGGAATATGAGGTCGACGAAAAACAAGATGGACGTGCCTGCCGCCTGCGCTGGTGGGGACTCGGAGGGAGTGCCGTGAGTGCGCGGTGATCTCGGTGTTTGTGTGGACATGGTTCCATGGGGACATCCCGGAGTCTGGTGCGAGTGTGGACGGCTCTCTGACTGTTCGGGCGGACAGGGACTGCGAGAGAGTGACAGCGGTCGGTACAACACGGTGAAGGAGCGTGTGTGTGTGGCCCGGGGATTCTCACATGCCGCTGTGGTGGCTGTTTAAAGGGCGTTATTTGAGCGTCATTTACGCGTCACGACACACGGGTATTACGCGCATGGCGTGCATTACACGCACATGGCGCATGGTGAGACGTGGTGGCGTAGTTAGTGATGCGCGGTCGCGCACGGTGCCCCAGGTCAAAATCCTCGTGCGCCACCAGCGTGACGCGCAAATGATGCCCAAGTGGGACGGGCCTTTTAGTCTATGTTTAATCGTTATGTATCTTGTTGCTTTTTCTAATGTATGACTGCGCTGGCCAAACAAATTTCCCTGTACCTCGGTACAAGGACCATTGAACCATTGAAGAGTACAGTACATGAACAGGCCCTTCGGCCCACAATGTCTGTGCCGAACTTGATGCCAAGTCAACTGACAAACCAAGTCTACAGTCCGTGAAGTTGAACACAGATCTCACCCCTGAGGAAAACAAGCCACACCGTGTGAGAAAGAGGGTGATATTCTTACCCGAATGAAGCTTGGGAAGTTAAGACCATAGTAACCGATGGCAAAATAGTCCGGTTTGGGCCTCAGAACTTGCATGATGTTTTCATAGAATTTGGCCTGGCGTTGCTGTGAGGTTGAAAAGAGAGGAAGGTTAGAGGGAGACAAAGTGCTGGAGTAACTCAGCGGGTCCCGGACTCACTGTGTGGGTTTTCTCCGGGATCTCCGGTTCCCTCCCACTCTCCGAAGACGTGCAGGTTTCAGTGTTAATTGGGCTTGGGTATAATTGTACATTATCCGTGGTGTGTGTGTGTGGGACAAGTGTCAGTGTGCGGGGATCAATAGACAATAGGTGCAGGAGGAGTTGGCCATTTGGCCCTTCGAGCCAGCACCGCCATTCAATGTGATCATGGCTGATCATCCCCAATCAGTACCCCGTTCCTGCCTTCTCCCCATATCCCCTGACTCCGCTATTTTTAAAAGATCGTTGGTCGGTGCTGACTCGGTGGGCCGAAGGGCCTGTTTCCGTGCTGTGCCTCCGAACTAAACTAAACTAAGACCCGCACAGGAAGGAGGAAAGACATTCTTGCCATAGAGGGAGTACAGAGAAGGTTCACCAGACTGATTCCTGGGATGTCAGGACTTTCATATGAAGAAAGACTGGATAGACTCGGCTTGTACTCGCTAGAATTTAGAAGATTGAGGGGGGATCTTATAGAAACGTACAAAATTCTTAAGGGGTTGGACAGGCTAGATGCAGGAAGATTGTTCCCGATGTTGGGGAAGTCCAGGACAAGGGGGTCACAGTTTAAGGATAAAGGGGAAATCCTTTTGGACCGAGATGAGAAAAACATTTTTTCACACAGAGAGTGGTGAATCTGTGGAATTCTCTGCCACAGAAGGTAGTTGAGGCCAGTTCATTGGCTATATTTAAGAGGGAGTTAGATGTGGCCCTTGTGGCTAAAGGGATCAGGGGGTATGGAGAGAAGGCAGGTACAGGATACTGAGTTGGATGATCAGCCATGATCATACTGAATGGCGGTGGAGACTCAAAGGGCCGAATGGCCTACTGCACCTATTTTCTATGTTTCTAACTGTTCTGCTCGAGAAGAATCTTCAAACCCACTGATTTCCACTATGAACTTAAGAGCCGCTTGGAAAGTTTGTCACTGCTCACTGACCTGCCTGCCGCACTCCCTCTGTGCATTAGGAGAGAAGCTCGTGCAGAGGCGAAGTCTAATCGCTTGAACGTAATTTGTATTTCATCAATCACCATTAGCTTATCAAAATCAATGGCAGTGCACATTTACTCACCAGGGTCTTGCTCAGCAGCCCGTAATCAAAGACCTCCGTTTCATACTGCTCAGCCAGTTCTTTGCAGAGATCAATGGCTTCTTCCCACATCTGCACACAGGAAGGGGTGGATAATTAGGTTGGCTCATTGCACTCACAGATCTGTGCTCATGTTGTCGATCCCCCCCGCCCTCCCGTGGTGAGCCCCTGTCAACTGACCTCAGTCAGGCCAACGACAACAAACAGAGAACAGCAGCAATAGAAAATAGACAATAGACAATAGACAATAGGTGCAGGAGTAGGCCATTCAGCCCTTCGAGCCAGCACCGCCATTCAATGTGATCATGGCTGATCATCCCCAATCAGTACCCCGTTCCTGCCTTCTCCTCATATCCCCTGACTCTGCTATTTTTAAGAGCCCTATCTAGCTCTCTCTTGAAAGCATCCAGAGAACTGGCCTCCACCGCCCTCTGAGGCAGAGAATTCCACAGCTTGGCGCCAACCCGGAGCATGCGCCCTGTTTAGGGCGGGCACCCACGGATGTCGAACCGGATGGCATCACCCTGCTGCGGACTTCTGCTGCCCCAAACAGTTGTATAGGGCTCTGGTGAGACCACATCTGGAGTATTGCGTACAGTTTTGGTTTCCTAATTTGAGGAAGGACATCCTTGTGATTGAGGCAGTGCAGCGTAGGTTCACGAGATTGATCCCCGGGATGGCGGGACTGTCATATGAGGAAAGATTGAATAGACTAGGCTTGTATTCACTGGAGTTTAGAACTATGAGGGGGCATCTTATAGAAACATATAGAATTATAAAAGGACTGGACAAGCTAGATGCAGGAAAAATGTTCCCAATGTTGGGCGAGTCCAGAACCAGGGACCACAACCTTAGAATAAAGCGGAGGCCATTTAAGACTGAGGTGAGAAAAAACTTTTCACCCAGAGAGTTGTGAATTTATGGAATTCCCTGCCACAGAGGACAGTGGAGGCCAAGTCACTGGATGGATTTAAGAGAGAGTTAGATAGAGCTCTAGGGGCTAGTGGAGTCAGGGGATATGGGGAGAAGGCAGGCACGGGTTATTGATAGGGGATAATCAGCCATGATCAAAATGAATGGCGGTGCTGGCTCGAAGGGCCGAATGGCCTCCTCCTGCACCTATTTTCTATGTTTCTATGTTTCTAAACGCAAGAAGAAGAAGAAGAATATTCTTGGGATTTATAGGCGGATGGGGCAGGTGGTGTAGAGGAAGCAGGGACTCTGCAGAAGGACTTGGACAGCTTGGGGTAGTGGGCAGAGAAGTGGCAGATGGAATATTGTGCAGCAAAGTGTGGAGTCATGCATTTTGGTAGTAGGAATAAAAGCGTAGACTATTTTCTAAATGGGGAGAGAATCCAGAAATCAGAGGTGTAAAGGGACCTGGGAGCGCTGGAGCAGGATTCCCAAAATGTTAATCTGCAAGTCGAATCGGTAGTAAAGAAAACAAACTCAATGCTAGCATTTATTTCAAGAGGGCTTGTATACAAAAACAGGGATGTAATGCTGAGGCTCTATAAGGCGCTGGTCAGGCCACATTTGGAATATTGTGAGCAATTTTGGGCCCCGTATCTGAGGAAGGATGTGCTGGCTCTGGAGAGGGTCCAGAGGAGGTTTACAAGAATGATCCCAGGAATGAGAGGGTGTTTGACGACACTGTTTAAGAGGATGAGGGGGGGGGACCTTTTTGAAACTTATCGAATAGTGAAAGGCCTAGATAGAGTGGATATGGAGAGGATGTTTCCACTGGTGGGAGAGTCTAGGAGGGGAGGCCATAGAATAAAAGGATGTACTTTTAGGAAGGAGATGAGGAGGAATTTATTTGGTCAGATGTTGGTGAATCTGTGGAATTCTTTGCCACAGAAGTCTCTGGAGGTTGTCGGTGGGTATTTTTAAGGCAGGGATAGATAGATTCTTGATTAGTGCGGGTGTCAGGGGTTATGGGGAGAAGGCAGGAGAATGGGGTTAGGAGGGAGAGATAGATCAGCCATGGTTGAAAGGTGGAGTAGACTTGTTAGGCCGAATGGCCTAATTCCACTCCTGGAACCTATGAATTTATGAACTTATGAACATCAGAGTCAGTACAATGCATTCTTTATATTCTTGTTTAAGAAGGAACTGCAGATGCTGGAAAATCGAAGGTAGACAAAAGTGCTGGAGAAACTCAGCGGGTGCAGCAGCATCTATGGAGCGTAGGAAATAGGCAACGTTTTGGGCCGAAACCCTTCTTCAGACTGAAGCATTCTTTATATTCCCTCTGCCCAACAACTTAAAGGGCCTGTCCCATTTGGAGATTTGTTCGGCGACTGTCGGCATCATTGACTGACGTATCAGGTCTCAGGAGGAGGAGCCATCTTGGGGAACGGCTGCTGCCGTTCGTTTAATTCATTTTTTTTCCAGTTTTTAGTTAGTTTTGTTCGTCGTTTTTTTCGGAGAAATGGACTTCTTATTGTGGGGGGAAGGAGGTAACCTTACTTCTAGGTCCCTACCTGGTCGGTGAGGCAGCTTTTTCTCTGGGCTGCCCCGTCGACCCGTCCTCGTGGCCTACCAGCAGGCTTGGAGCGCCGTTTCCTGGTGGGGACCGCCCAGCACCTCGGCCTCGGTGGCGGCACAGCGCTGGAGCGCCATCATGGAGCGGAGCGGGCGATGCCTTGCCTGGGTCGCCGCGCTGGATCGACGCGCTGGAGCTCCGGTGAGCTGTGACCGCCGAGAGCAACACCTCCGGGCTGCGGGTCTGCGGAGCGGAGCGGGCGGCGCCGACATTAACATCGGGAGCCTGGGAGCTCCAAACCGGCGCGGCCTTGTCGGCTTCGGAAGCCGCGGTCCCCAGCTAGGAAGCGGCCGTTCCAGGTGGCCCAGCCGCTGTGAGGACTCTCCCGACACCGGGGCAAGACCACCCGGCCAGAACGGCCAGGAACATCGGGCCTCCGTTGAGGCAACAGCGGTGGCCTTAATAGGCCTGACTTTTGGGAGAACTGGGGTTGGGGACTGGACTTTTGTGCCTTCCCCCACAGTGGTATCCACTGTGGGGGGATGATTTTTCTGTGTGTAAGGTACTTTGTTAGTCTGTGTCCAAGATGGCTGTCGGAAGAGAGAGTGGACGCTGGCGCGCTTTAGCTGCCGCTGCTCTCTCTTCACATTGTGTTTTTTTTGATTTTTTGATTTTGTGTCTTTGGAGCGATTTCTATCTTTAATTTGTGTATTGATGATGTCCTTTTCATTTATTTTTCTCCGACTATATGTTTTTTTTCTCTTCTGTTTAATCTTTATAAGGTGACCTTGAGATTTGAAAGGCGCCCGAAAATAAAATTTATTATTATTATTATTACTGAAAAAGTCACGGCGTGACGACATATAGACGCGCGGTGCCTCCTCAAGTGTCGCAGCATTTTTTTTTGTCGCCGCTGGATTTTGAAATGTTCAAAATCTTTCGGCCACCCTGATATATCAGTCAATGACGTCGGCAGTCGCCGAAAAAAATCGGCAAGTGGGACAGGCCCTTTAGTGGTGAAAGAATATCCTTGGGTTTTGGGGAGGACCATTCACGCCCTTCTGCAGGATCTCCACAAGGACCACAATAGCTCCAGCTGAAGGTCCATCTATGTAGGGTCATATGGCACGGAGACAGGCCCTTCAGCCCAACTTGCCCACACCGACCAGGATACCGCAGCTATACTAGTCACACCAGCTTACGTTTGGCCCATATCCCTCATCAGGAAAAATTGTTGTCAAGCTGGAGAGAGTGCAGAGAAGCATTACGAGGATGTTGCCAGGATTCAAGTGCCTGAGCAACAGGGAGAGATTGAGCAGGCTCGGATGAGGGGTGATCTTATAGAGGTGTGTATAAGGTCACGAGTGGAATAGACAGGGTATATGCAAGACCCAGAAGACATATAATTAAGATGAGGGGGATTTAGATTTACTAGCGGCAACTTTATAGCATAAAGGGTGGTGGGTGTACGGAATGAGCTGTCAGAGGTAGTCGAGGCAGGGACCATCACAATGTGCGTGGATAGGGAACAGGCCCTTCGACCCACCAAGTCCACACCGGCAAGCGATCGCCGCATATAAACACTACCCGACCCACACTGAGGGATATGGGCAAAATACGGGCAGATGGGGCATGTTGGTTTGCATGGGCAGGTTGGGCCGAAGGGTCTGTTTCTGTGACATTCCATCACGACAGAAAATAGAACCACATTTTGTAATGGCCACGATATTGCGACATAGGAAAGATAGAAACATAGAACCATAGGAAATAGATGCAGGAGTAGGCCATTCGGCCCTTCGAGCCAGCACCGCCATTCAATATGATCATGGCTGATCATCCAACTCAGTATCCTGTACCTGCCTTCTCTCCATACCCCCTGATCCCTTTAGCCACAAGGGCCACATCTAACTCCCTCTTAAATATAGCCAATGAACTGTGGCCTCAACTACCTTCTGTGGCAGAGAGTTCCACAGATTCACCACTCTCTGTGTGAAAAATGTTTTTCTCATCTCGGTCCTAAAAGACTTCCCCCTTATCCTTAAACTGTGACCCCTTGTCCTGGACTTCCCCAACATCGGGAATAATCTTCCTGCATCTAGCCTGTCCAACCCCATTAAGAATTTTGTAAGTTTCTATAAGATCCCCCCTCAATCTTCAAAAGGAAGGGCATTCATTGCACAAATCAATTATTTCAGCTGGGCTCACAACATATAGAGTGCAGAGATAAATTTGGGCAGGCTCATTAAAGAACTATTATACTAATCCTTCGCATTTAGCATTTCAGAAGCTTAGCAAAGCAAATGTTTTGTTCCTCTGAGCTCACTACACATTGACGTATCCCGCCTGTATTTACCTCTGGCCTTTCAAATGCCTAGAAGGAGTTTGGGGAGCTTAGATATAGACATTTAAAGGCTTAAACATTGAGCTCTTTCTCGATGGTTATTTCCTTGGGGGCAAAATACGTTTTGATGTTCATCCCGCTGCTGATTTTGCCTCAGAGCACGGTGGCGCAGCGGGAGAGTTGCCGCCTCACTGCGCCAGAGACCCGGGTTTGATCCTGACTACGGGTGCTGTCTGTGCGGAGTTTGTACGTCCTCCCCGTGACCTGCGTGGGTTTTCTCCAAGATCCTCATACACTCCAAAGACGTACAGGTTTGTAGGTTAATTGGCTTGGTGTAAGTGTAACATTTCCCTCGTGTGTGTAGGGTAGTGTTAGTGTGCGGGGATCGATGGCAAGTGTGGAGTTGGTGGGCCAAAGGGGCCTGTTTCCCCGCTGTATCTCTAAACCAAACTAAAAAAACTATTCCTCATGATTTAGTACACCTCTATAAGATCACTCCTCATTCTCCTGCACTGCTAAATTAAACTAAGTCAATGTGTCTCCATCTAAGTGCTGATAAAAAAAAACCTGGTGATGTGTAAGCTCAGCTCTGCCCCCTTCATTCCCTTTGGCCTTTGTGTGATTGTATCTCCGCCCGCAGTGCGATCTAACATCGTGGAGTTGGCAGTGTGTGCTGGAGACCAACCAGGAGCCCCATCGTGGGTGCCGGCGGCCTTTAACACCGCTGAGCCCGTGGTCTCTGGTTAAAGACCGACATTGGGGACTCCAAGCCGCAGGAGTTTCCATCGCCCCGACGCAGGAGTTTCAATCGCCCCGACGCAGGAGTTTCGATCGCCCCGACGCAGGAGTTTCCATCGCCCCGACGCAGGAGTTTCCATCGCCCCAACGCAGGAGTTTCCATCGCCCCGACGCAGGAGTTTCAATCGCCCCGACGCAGGAGTTTCAATCGCCCCGACGCAGGAGTTTCGATCGCCCCGACGCAGGAGTTTCAATCGCCCCGACGCAGGAGTTTCCATCGCCCCGACGCAGGAGTTTCCATCGCCCCAACGCAGGAGTTTCCATCGCCCCAACGCAGGAGTTTCAATCGCCCCGACGCAGGAGTTTCAATCGCCCCGACGCAGGAGTTTCGATCGCCCCGACGCAGGAGTTTCAATCGCCCCGACGCAGGAGTTTCAATCGCCCCGACGCAGGAGTTTCAATCGCCCCGACCCGGGAGTTTTAATCGCCCCGACGCAGGAGTTTCAATCGCCCCCACGCAGGAGTTTCAATCGCCCCGACGCAGGAGTTTCAATCGCCCCGACCCGGGAGTTTTAATCGCCCCGACGCAGGAGTTTCAATCGCCCCGACCCGGGAGTTTCAATCGCCCCGACGCAGGAGTTTCAATCGCCCCCACGCAGGAGTTTCAATCGCCCCGACGCAGGAGTTTCAATCGCCCCCACGCAGGAGTTTCAATCGCCCCCACGCAGGAGTTTCAATCGCCCCCACGCAGGAGTTTCAATCGCCCCCACGCAGGAGTTTCAATCGCCCCGACCCGGGAGATTTAATTACCGGCTCCGGACGCTTCGATCCCCCTGACTGCAGATGGTTTGACTGGCCCGACCATGAGAGAATAAAGAGGAAGGAGATTGGACTTTATTCCCTTCCATCACAGTGAATCCACTGTGGTGGATGTTTGTGTTAACTTTTATGTAGTTATGTGTCTTGTTGCTTTATTTTTAGTATGGCTGTATGTAGTTCAAATTTCACTGTACATTAATTGGTACACGTGACAATAAACTGACCATGAAACCTTGATCCAGAGACAACAATGTGGTATGATTTTAAACATTATTTTCACAGTTTTTGAACAATTATTAGACAATAGACAATAGACAATTGGTGCAGGAGTAGGCCATTCGGCCCTTCGAGCCAGCACCGCCATTCAATGTGATCATGGCTGATCATCCCCAATCAGTACCCCGTTCCTGCCTTCTCCCCATATCCCCTGACTCCGCTAACTTTAGGAGCCCGATCTAGCTCTTTCTTGAAAGTATCCAGAGAATTAAGTTTTCTCATCTTTTCTCACAACTTAATAGGAAGCCATTTGGCTCATTAGGTTTATGCCGGCTTCCAAAACAATCCCATTGAATGGCGGACCCTTTGAGCCAGCTATTCAATATGATCATGGCTGATCATCCCCAATCAGTACCCCGTTCCTGCCTTCTCCCCATATCCCCTGACTCCGCTATCTTTAGGAGCCCTATCTAGCTCTCTCTTTCCGGAAGTGGCGGCGCTGTGATACAGCTGCGGCTCGCCTGCAGTCTGTCTGTTTTTACTTTTTATGTTGGTTTTTTTTGTCTAGTTTAGTACATTTTTTGGTTATTAGGTGGTGTTATGTGTGTGGGGGGAGGGTGAAACAGAGCTTTCTGTCTCTCCCTTCGGGGGAATGCGACTTTTTGTCGTATTCCCCTTCTCTTCCCCCGTCTGCGCTGAGGCCTAATGGCGGAGCTGGCGGCCTCCAACCTGCGACCGACCTCGAGGGTCCGGAGGTAGAGCCAGCCAGGACTCACCAACGCGAGGCTGGCCGTCTTCGAGCTGTGGCGACGTCCGGGTAGCGGCACGACTCGGCGCTCCGGTGAGGGCGAACGGTGCGGAGCTGAGACACTCCCGTGCGGCCGGCACGGCTACTGGCTGGAAGGCGCTCCCGTGTGAGCAGCCCGGTGCGGGGCTGAGACGCTGCCGTGCGGGCGGACCGGCTCCCGGCTGGAAGGTGCTCTCGTGGGGGCAGCCCGGTGCGGGGCTGAGACGCTGCCTTGTGGGCGGCCCGGTGCGGAGCGGAGACGGTGCTACGGCGGCTGAGGCGGCGGCGACCTGGATCCGGGGCTCGGCCGCGGGCCGGTGGAGGACAATGTCGGGAGCTCGCAGGTCACAGGCTGGTGCCTGTTTTCCGGAGCACCCGTTGCAACAGCTGCGGGCAGCTTTGACCACCCCCGGGCCGCGGAGCTTGAACCGCGGACTGACTTACCATCGCCCGGTGGGGTATCGCCTCGGCGCAGAGGGAGAAGAGGAGGGAAGAGACAGTAACTCTAAGACTTTTGCCTCCATCACAGTGAGGAGGTGTTTGGTGAACTCACTGTGGTGGATGTTAATTTGTGTTTATTGTGTTTTGTTATTATTACATGTATGGCTGCAGGCAACGACATTTCGTTCAGACCGAAAGGTCTGAATGACAAATAAAGGATTCAATTGAAAGCATCCAGAGAACCGGCCTCCACCGCCCTCTGAGGCAGAGAATTCCACAGACTCACAACTCTCTGTGAGAAAAAGTGTTTCCTCGTCTCCGTTCTAAATGGCTTACCCCTTATTCTTAAACTGTGGCCCCTGGTTCTGGACTCCCCCAACATCGGGAACATGTTTCCTGCCTCTTGCGTGTCCAAGCCCTTAACAATCTCACATGTTTCAATGAGATATCCTCTCATCCTTCTAAACTCCAGAGTGTACAAGCCCAGCTGCTCCATTCTCTCAGCATATGACAGTCCCGCCATCCCGGGAATTAACCTTGTAAACCTACGCTGCAATCCCTCAATAGCAAGAATGTCCTTCTCCAAATTAGGGGACCAAAACTGCCCACAATACTGCAGGTGTGGTCTCACTTGGGCTCTGATTGAATGGTGGAGTAGAGTTGATGGGCCGAATGGCCTAATCAACGTATGACCTTACAACCTCCAGCACTCAAGCGAAAACGATGCAAGTGGTGAAGTCTTACCTTGCCCTTGTCCAAGTAGTCGATGATTTTATTGTACAGGTTCTCCTTCAGTTGCCGCTGCGTCTGCGAACCTTGGAAGTCTTGGATGTGCAGAGTAAACTGGTCGTCCGTCCACTACAAAGGGAAGCAGAGAATCAATGAAGTACAAAGCTCGTAAACCAACTTGAAAATTAAAAACAATAACGGCAGATGGCGGAGATGTGCAATAACACTGGAAGCTGCTGGAAACAAACTCATGCGGCATCTAAAGGAGACAAATTACATTAAGGAAAGCAAAACAATATGACTTAAAAAGTCACGTTGGTTCGGCCACTTTTGAAGTGTTGCGCGCATTTCTAGTCATGGAGAAGTTTCAGAAAAGAATACAAGTTCACTGGATTATTGTCCGGATCAGTGGCCGGCACGGTGGCGCTGCGGTAGAGTTGCTGCATTACAGTGCTTGCAGCGCCGGAGGCCAGGGTTCGATTCCGACGTACGGAGTTTGTACGTTCTCCTCGTGACCTGCGTGGGTTGTCTCCGAGATCTCCGGTTCCCTCCCACGCCCCAAAGACGTGCACGTTTTTAGACTAATTGGCTTGGTGTAGGTGTAAAATTGTCCCCAGTGTGTGTAGGACAGTGTTAATGTGCGGGGATCACTGGTCGGCGCGGGATCGGTGGGCCCAAGGGCCTGTTTCCACGCTGTATCTCTAAAGTAGACTAAACTAGTCAAGAGTAATATAGCACAGTACCAGGCCGTTCGGCCCAACTTGTCCATGCGCACCAAGATGCTCTATCTATCCTGGTCTCACCTGCCTGTGTTTGACCCATAACCCTCTAAACTTTTCCCATCCATTGTCACAGATATAATGCAGTAGAAAAGGAAACATAGAATCACAGAAAGACACAATAATTGAAATAAACATAGTAAAGAAAAGGAGAACTTAAATACCAGTTGATCTCTATAGTTGAGGGTGGGAGCGGAGGGCACGTAATCCCTCATCGTAACTCCTCATAAAATACAGATCAAACTTCAAACTGGTAAGTTCTCGTTTAATCTTACTATTTTACTTCGGAGTCACGTGAGTGACTACGTGAAGATTTTAAAGCTCTGTGATTTCAAACCGTGTAACAGTTCATACTTCACTCGCTGCCGAAGTTATTCGAGGGAGGAAGTATGTTATCGTAATCAACCATGATCTGTTTGTAAAAACAATAATGGTGTTATTAAATAATAACAAAACCAAAAATGCTCCCCCGGGCTTAAATTATATATTTGCAGATTCTAATACTTTTTCTGCAAACGATACAGGTTCTGCCAGCGGCTTGTTATAAAATGTTTGGAACGTATACTCCCTAGACCACCCCGCTGTAGCCAGGATGTGGTCCATAGGCACTTCCATCCTCTTAGCCGCCGATGTGGATGCTGCCCTGGTGGAGTGAGATTTATACACGTTAGTATTTATTCCAGCAGCTCCCAGTACCTGCTTGAGCCATCTTGAGATAGTTTGGCTCATCACCCGACCATGAGGTTTCTTGTGGCTGACCCATAAGGCATTTTCTCCTACTCGGGGATTTCTTGTTGTGTCGATGTAATTCAATAAGTGGGTCATGACACATAACCGTGGTTCAGGCGGGTATGCCCGGAATTCCATGACTGGACCTGATGTTCCTGGTCTGCTCTGTTTGACCAGCTCCTGAATGGTAAATGAGACACGGTCTGGTGTTATAACCATATTGTCCAACCCAGTAGTTTGATTTTATCGTGGCATGGGTGGCTTATGCCTGATACCGGGTGAGTTAATAAGTCTGGTCTACTGGGAAATTCATTGGGGTTTCGATGACCATGTCGAGGACCACTGGGAACCATGGCTGTGTAGGCCAGTCGGGTACTATCAAAATACCTGAAGCAGAGTCCATCTGTATTTTGCGTAGTACCCGACTAATGAGGCCGTAGTACCCGACTGATGAGGCCGTAGTACCTGACTGATGAGGTAGAAAAGGGGAGAAACATAGAGATTAGATCCCGCCCCCCAGTTCAGCGAGAATGGATCCATTGCCGCTGCCTCAAGGTCTGGTTCCCATGCGACATACATCGGTACGTGGTGATTCAATTGAAATACAAAGAAATCGATATCTGGTGTTCCATATTGCTTTGTAATTTCAGCAAATACTTTGGTTTAACATGTCTGCCACAGTATTTAGTTCACCTGGTAGGTAAGTTGCTGATAGTCAAATATGTTTGACGACAAACCATTACCAAATTGTTAATCAAATTGTCACATGATATCGATTTTATTCCGTCGATGTGGTTTAGTATATGCCACCACTGTGATGTTGTCAATTTATAAACGAACATGCAAAATGGTGCACTATTGAACAATATGCTTTTAACCCATAGAACGCACCCAACATTTCCAACTAGGTTTTATGCCCAGTGTCTATAGTGATGACGACTCCAGATTAGTCCATTTGCCACCATGTTCTGGGTATGGGTTATTTTGTTTAAACACTAGCACCTTAGCTCTAATGGAAAGGTTCAAGTTAAGTAGCTGGTAATGCTGCTACTAATTTCCCAATTACTCTTGCCACTTTGTCGAATGGTTGGTTGATTGTTAACCATTAATTTGTTACAGGTTTGTGCCAGATACGCTGACTCTCCTTTTGGCAATGTTATAGACATGTGGACTGAGTTAATTGAATACCAGATAGTCCATAGTTGTGGATGGTGTCAATGTAGATTTATCTGGATTGTATGACAGAGCCCAGGCTAAATAAGTTTATAGTAGCTAATGCTGCTGATTTAGCTATTTCCATGGTTTTGTCTGTCGTTAAATACCATCGAGACATGCCATGACAATATGTTTCCTTAATAGTGTCAGGGCTGGTTTGAATATCTTGGAAAACAGTTTTGGCTCATATTTAGCCCATTAATCAATAATTTATACTGCCATAGTTACCCCATCCAGGTAAATTTTTGGTATCTCCGAAGATCTTTATGAATGAATAGTATGCATCTTTTAAGTCGATGCTTACCATAAAGTATCCTTAGGAAATCCACGTTTGGCAGTTACAAAGTTTTCCATTGAAGTGTGTATACCTGGCGAAAATATTCAAGTGGTTTAAGTCAATGATGGTGCGACATTCACCATCTTTTGGGCTTTTGGTAAATTTAATACGGTTCCAAAGGTTCATATTTAGACTTCTTTATGACCCCTTTGTATGTCTTCTCCAGTTCAGCTTGTCCCACATGTTTCATTTTTAGTGAGAGGGTAAAACCCCTTTGGGGTGCATGCTGAACTGGTGGCAAGTGTTTCTTAAATTCAATTTTTATCCTTGAATACTTTTGGTATATAACTACCAAGTGTGATAGTTCTTCATGCTTCCAAAGCCAGGTGTGGTCCCCCCCCCCCCCCCTGTTAGCACAAACCCTTCACCTTTTATGTAATGGTAGGAACCATACTCACCTACCTCCACTGTTGTTTAGTGGTGTGTTCATTTCTTTGGTTTCTGGTTCCTTGTCTGTCGGGATGGTGTTTGTTGGGGTGTGGCGCATTTTCCATGGGGCCCGCTCTGGGCCCTGTCCTGAAAGACTTGCGGGGAATCGCATGCGGGCCCCGAGCTTTCACCAGTACCATAAAGTAGACGCCTACTGGTGGATGCATGGAGGTACTGCTGTCTGGTTTTGTGTGGTTTGCTCATTCCAGGTCCTGCCCTCATGATGCCTAATATCTTGGATACTTTGTCCAGTTTTTAGGCTTGGTTTGGTAACTTTGCCAGATAGCAGGATCTGTGGTTGTGAGGTCGGCGTTATCACAGTCCTGTGAATTTTTTAGGTTGAGGGCAGGTTTTGTGACTTCCTTCGAGAGGTTGCGGATCGCATACTGTGTTGAACAGTAGGGTCAGGTGTTTTGCCATACTACCCTGCCCCTCTGGAATGAGCATGCAAAATGATAGCCGACGTCAGGGGTATCAATATTGCAAATTAAGATTTTGGGTTTTAAAAGCCCTGCTCAATGTACCTCCAGTAATGGTAGGCACCTTGAGCAAATGTAATTTGGGGGAGGCGTGATAAAGTTCAACGCCTAATGACTACCTGTCTTGGAGAGGTTTTTAGAAAAGACAGGTAGTAAGCTGGCCTCCAGATTAGGCTGTAACGGCCATCTCGCTCGTGGTAGCCACATAGCAGTATCTCACACCCAGCAGCTCTTCCTGGTCCTGTACCTCAAGCATTCTCCCGATGTTGTTCAGCCAGTGACCCCTCTTCTTGACCAGCTCAGCCCTGGTCGCCAACGATCCCCTCTGATGAGGAAGATGCGATGGCCAGTGCTGTTAATGCACTGGAGCGGGAGTGTTTGTGCTCCCTTGGCGAGCTTGCCCCAGCTCCCGAGGCAAGTCTCGCTGGAGTTTTTTACTCCATGACCTTTCTCTAAGGCTTGGAAACAGACACTTTCTCGCTCGGGCGGTGGTTTGAAGTGCCGGCTCTCTGAATGAGTCGGTCTGTCCGTATTCCGTGTGTCTGTCTCCAGCCCGCTGCGACTGGTCGCCAACTTTGCTCAGGCGGCTGCCTCTGTCGTTCTCGGGCGGCGAGTCTCCTTGTCGGAGTATGTAGGGATTACCGGCCGGTCTGTATCTTGATTTGCCTCCAGTCCGCTGCTGTTGGTCAGGCAGCTCTAGTGGACTGGGCACGGCTCGGTATCCGTGTCTGTGGACCGCAGCGTGTGCAGTCCAGGTGCCGCCTCTCGCCCTCCTCCCCCCCACTGACGGAACGCTCCTTCCCTGGAGTCGAACAGGTGCGGTTTTTCTCTGTGCTGCCTTGCTCTTTCCAGCTTTCAATCTGGTGCACAAAGAAGAGCAAAGTTTGTCAATTCGATCCTGTGGGTAAGTACTTACCTAACGGTCCGTTCTTTCAAGCTTGTAGCAGGAGCGCCCGTACTCCCGTTCGTCGCTGTTGCACTGCGTGAAGACTCATGTCGCGCATGCGTGCTGGACGGATTCTTCACGTAGTCACTCACGTGACTCCGAAGTAAAATCAGTACCCTGTTCCTACTTTCTTCCCATATCCCTTGATTCCGTTAGCCCTTAGAGCTATATCTAAAGGGCCAGTCCCACTTACACGACCTTTACAGTCGACTGCCGGCACCCGTGTATAGGTCGCCAAAATTTTGGTCACAAACTCCGTACATACAGCACCCGTAGTCGGGATCGAACCTGGGTTTCCGGCGCTGCATTCGCTGTAAGGCAGCGACACTACCGCTGCGCCACCACCACCGCTTCCGGTACAGTCAGAGTGATACATTTGATAACCACCCAACTTCAAAGCGAAATTGTAAGTCTCCTTGGTGTTCTTTTCCTTCTTCCCTTCCTCACTCTGTCTGTTTACCAAATATATATCAGTGTGAGGCCCGTCTAGGTCTCGCTGTGTCTCCGCATCAGCGGGCTGATGTGCGCTAAACTGAGTTGACAGCTTGAAGCACGACAAGCAAATTAAAAGTGAAAAGGTCAGGTCCCTGATCTCGCTGTGACTGATGTGTACCAGAAGCGGATATTAGTTTGCCTCGTTCCTTCAATCAAACAATGGGCAGCATGTCCAAGGCAAACTGTGGATGAAGAGGCGACGGGGCGTGAAACATAGACAATAGGTGCAGGAGTAGGCCATTCGGCCCTTCGAGCCAGCACCGCCATTCAATGTGATCATGGCTGATCATCCACAATCAGTACCCCGTTCCTGCTTTCTCCCCATATCCCTTGATTCCGTTAGCCCTAAGAGCTAAATGTATCTCTCTCTTGAAAACATCCAGTGAATTGGCCAGAACTGCCTTCAGTGGCAGAGAATTCCACAGATTCACAATGAGATGCCCTCTCATCCTTCTAAACTCCAGAGCGTACAAGCCCAGCTGCTCCATTCTCTCAGCATATGGCAGTGAAAAAAATATTCATCATCTCAGTCCTAAATGGCCTATCCCTTATTCTTAAACTGTGACTCCTGATTCTGGAATTGTGGGTGGGGGGTGAGGGCGAGGGGGGTTGGGAGGGGGGGAGGGAAGGGGAGGGGGGGAGTGGGTTGGGGAGGGCGAGGGGGAGGGGGAGGGGGGGGGGGGAGGTGAAATGTTATGGCTGCACAAACTTGCTTTTCCTGATGCGCAGGAAGTAACTGCAGATAGAAACATAGAAACATAAACGATTGGTGCAAGAGTAGGCCTTTCGGTCCTTTGAGCCAGCAACGCCATTCAATATGACCACTGCTGATTATCCAAAATCAGTACCCCGTTCCTGCTTTCTCCCCATATCCCTTGATTCATTTAGCCCTAAGAGCTCGATCTAACTCTCTCTTGAAAACGTAGGGGAATAAAGATCCTGAGGGGCAATCTTTTCTCACAGGTGGGTACTGTATCAGTTTTTTAAAAACCTTTCTCTCTCATGAGTAAGGTGACTCCGGACTGTCAAAGCCGCCACAGTCAGACATAAACACAGCTTTTTTTCCCACGAGCAGTAGCTCTACTCAATAACCAAAAATCTGTAGCCTCCTTTTGCTCTGGTATTTTATTTAATTCACACGTTTAATTGATAATGATTTATTATTAATGTTTAGTGTTTTATGTGTCATTCCCTATTGTCACTTGCGGGCGGAGCACCAAGGCAAATTCCTTGTATGTGAATACATGGCCAATAAATGTATTCATTCATTCATTCATTCATTCGTTCAATTAGAGGGTATTTCTGAGAAGGAGAGGGTAGCTCGGTTGTGCAGTGGTTAAGTTGCCGCCTCACAGCACCAGAGACCCCGGTTCGATCCTGACTCCGGGTGCTGTTTGCGCAGAGTTTGTACGTTCTCCCCGTGACCTGCTTGGGTTTTCTCCTACACTCCAAAGACGTACAGGTTTGTAGGTTCATTGGTTTGTTAAATGTAAAATTGTCCCTAGTGTGTGTAGGGTAGTGTTAATGCGTGGGATCGCTGGTCGGCGCGGGCTCGATGGGCCGAAGGGCCTGTTTCCGTACCGTTATGACATTTTAAAACACTTTTATAGATATAGAGAGGAAACAGGTGCTTCGAGCCCACCGAGACCGTGCCGACCAACCAGCAATAATTTTTACTGGTCAATTCCGAACAAACATGCACGTCTTTGGAGTGTGGGAGGAAACTGAAGCACCCTGAGAAAACCCACAGGGAGAATGAACTAACTCCGCGCAGACAAGCGCCTGTAGTCAGGATCGAACCTGGGTCTCTGGCGCTGTATGACTTTATAAATGGGAATAGGTTAAATCATAGGGTCATAAGCGAATTAGGCCATTCGGCCCATCAAGTCTACTCTGCCATTCAATCATGGCTGATCCATCCTCATTCTCCCGCATTCTCTACATAACCCCTGACACCCGTACTAATCAAGAATCTATCTATCTCTGCCTTAAAAAATGTCCATTGACTTGGCCTCCACAGCCTTCTGTTGCAAAGAATTCCACAGATTCACCACCCTCTGACTAAAGAAAAGCCTCCTCATCTTCATGAAGGAGCGTCCTTTAAATCTGAGGCTGTGCCCTCTGGTCCTAGACTCTCCCACTCGTGGAAACATCCTCTCCACATCCACTCCATCCAGGCCTTTCACTATAGAAACATAGAAACATAGAAAATATGTGCAGGAAGAGGTCATTCGGCCCTTCAAGCCAGCACTGCCATTCATCGTGATCATGGCTGATCGTCCCCTATCAATAACCCCTGCCTGCCTTCTCCCCATATCCCTTGACTCCACTATCCCCTAGAGCTCTATCTAACTCTCTCTTAAATCCATCCAGTGACTTGGCCTCCACTGCCCTCTGTGGCAGGGAATTCCACAAATTCACAACTCTCTGGGCGAAAACGTTTTTTCTCACCTCAGTCTTAAATGGCCTCCCCTTTATACTAAGACTGTGGCCCCTGGTTCTGGACTCGCCCTCTCGCCCTATCCGGTGAGTTTCAATGAGGTTACCCCTTCATCCTTCTAAACTCCGGCGAGTACAGGCCGTCAAACGCTGATCAAATGCCAAGGCTGCACGGGTTAAATCAATGGGAGAAGTGAAGATGGATACGGAAAGCTCTTCCACACAGCTGAGCTAACCTCATGGCCCTGACGGTTCTGGTTGCCATTGGAAGTAATTAGCACTGTGATTGTGTTCATTGATCTACACGAGTGGGTAAGAAGAGTTCTAATCATCCTTGACTGAAGTTTGTGCAAGATAAAGGCTTTTGTTATGTCGATCTTAACCCGTCCCACTCCCTCATACGCACTCCTCTCCCAACACAACCTTCACTGAGTGCGGCATCCCCTCCTAATCAACGGTCTCCTGTGTCTACACATCATCCACCTCCCTCTTTAGACTTCCCACTTCAGAGAGACAGCACGGAAACAGGCCCTTCGGCCCGCCGAACCCGTGCCGACCAGCGATCACCCTGTGCACTAACGCTCAGTTACGCACTGGGAATAATTGACAATTTTACCAAAGTCTATCAACCTACAAAAACCTTCACGTCTTTGGAGTGTGGGAGGAGGCAGGAGCACTCGGGGAAAACCCACGCAGTCTCATAGAAACATAGAAACATAGAAAATAGGTGCAGGAGGAGGCCATTCGGCCCTTCGAGCCTGCACCGCCATTCAATATGATCATGGCTGATCATCCAACTCAGTATCCTGTACCTGCCTTCTCTACATACTCCCTGATCCCTTTAGCCACAAGGGCCACATCTAACTCCCTCTTAAATATAGCCAATGAACTGGCCTCAACTACCTTATGTGGCAGAGAGTTCCACAGATTCGGGAGAGGTCGTGGATATCGGGAGCTCCAACGTCACGGAAGGATCGACCAGCCCCCCGCGGGGTACGATCGCCCGGCGCGGGGGAGCTGACATCCCCCCCCCGATGCAGGAGCTGATCGCCTCGACGCGGAGGGCCCAAACTCCGCCGGCTACGGGAGTCAAGATCATCCCGTCAACGCAGGCCTCGAGGCCCACGACTGCGGGAGAGCAAAGGGAAGAGATTGTACTTTTGTTCGCCTTCCATCACAGTGAGGAATGTGGAGGAGTCACTGTGGTGGATGTTTATGTTAAAATGTGTTTTGTGTGTTCAGTTGCTTTTTATTTGTATGACTGACTTGGCAAATCAAATTCCTCGTATGTTGCAAAACATATTTGGCTAATAAAGTATTATTGTGATTGTGATTGTGATTGTGATTCCTCCCTGGTAGTGTATTCCAGGCACTCACCACCCTCTGTGTAAAAAAATTGCTCGTACATCTCATAACAGAATTAAGCCATTCGGCCCATCAAGTCTATTCTGCCATTCAATTATGGCTGATCTAGAAACATAGAAAATAGGTGCAGGAGTAGGCCATTCAGCCCTTCGAGCCTGCACCCGACATTCAATGTGATCATGGCTGATCATCCAACTCAGTATCCCGTACCTGCCTTCTCTCCATACCCCCTGATCCCTTTAGCCACAAGGGCCACATCTAACTCCCTCTTAAATATAGCCAATGAACTGGCCTCAACTACCTTCTGTGGCAGAGAATTCCACAGATTCACCACTCTCTGTGTGAACATGTTGCCGACAACTGAAGACAATACAATCGCCGGTACATGTCGCTGGTTGACGTAGGTAGTCGCCAATGGAATTCACTGAAGTCAGCGCCCGGCGACAACCAAAATCTAAGGGCAATTTACAAAAGCTAATTAACTTACAAACATGTACGTCTTTGGCATGTGTGAGGAAACCGGAGCACCCAGAGAAAACCCACTCAGTCACAGGGAGAACGTACAAACACTGTTCAGACAGCACCCGTGGTCAGGATTCAACCCGGGTCTCTGGCGCGGTAGACAATAAACAATAGGTGCAGGAGTTGGCCATATGTTATGGCCCTTTGAGCCAGCACCGCCATTCAATGTGATCATGGCTGATCATCCCCAATCAGTACCCCGTTCCTGCCTTCTCCCCATATCCCCTGACTCCGCTATTTTAAAGAGCCCTATCTAGCTCTCTCTTGAAAGCATCCGGAGAACCTGCCTCCACCTCCCTCTGAGGCAGAGAATTCCACGGACTCACAACTCTCTGGGTGAAAAAGTGTTTCCGCATCTCCGTTCTAAATGGCTTACCCCTTATTCTTAAACTGTGACCCTTGGTTCTGGACTCCCCCAACATCGGGAACATGTTTCCTGCCTCTAGCGTGTCCAAACCCTTAATCATCTTATATGTTTCAATGAGATATCCTCTCATCCTTCTAAACTCCAGAGTGTACAAGCCCAGCTGCTCAATTCTCTCAGCATATGACAGTTCCGCCATCCCGGGAATTAACCTTGTAAACCTACGCTGCACTCCCTCAATAGCAAGAATGTCCTTCCTCAAATTAGGGGACCAAAACTGCACACAATGCAGCAGGTGTGGCCTCACTAGGGCCCTGTACAACTGCAGAGGTACTCTGTAAAAGATCCGTACAGACAGCACCCGTAGTCAGGATCGAACCCAGGTCTCTGGCGCTGTAAGGCAGCAACTCCACCGCTGCGCCACCGTGCCATATGTTATCTCTTTCATTGCCTAAAACCAGGATGTCATTGAACAGTTGGAGACAATTCTGGATTCAAGTAATTATCCATATTGGTACCAATAACAAAGGTAAACGTGCAGATTAGGTACTCATGATATAGAAACATAGAAACATAGAACATAGGTGCAGGAGGAGACCATTCGGCCCTTCGAGCCAGCACCGCCATTCATTGTGATCATGGCTGATCGTCCCCTATCAATAACCCGTGCCTACCTTCTCCCCATATCCCTTGACTCCACTAGCCCCTAGAGCTCTATCTAACTCTCTCTTAAATCCACTCAGTGACTTGGCCTCCACTGCCCTCAGTGGCAGGGAATTCCACAAATTCATAACTCACTGGGCCAAAACGTTTTTTTCTCACCTCAGTCTTAAATGACCTCCCCTTTATTCTAAGACTGTGGCCCCTGGTTCTGGACTCGCCCAACATTGGGAACATTTTTCCTGCATCCAGCTTGTCCAGTCCTTTTATAATTTTATATGTTTCTATAAGATCCCCCTCATCCTTCTAAACTCCAGGGGGTATGGAGAGAAGGCAGGTACAAGCCTATATTTGGAGGTCTTAGGTGAGATGAAGAAACAATGCCTTAAACGTAATAATTATTGATTTTATTGCCATGCAAAAAGGGGAACAAATGAGGAGACGAGGATACATTTCTTTAGTCAGAGGGTGGTGAATCTGTGGAATTCTTTGCCACAGAAAGCTGTGGAGGCCAAGTCAACGGATATTTTTAAGGCAGAAATAGATAGATTCTTGATTAGTGCGGGTGTCAGAGGTTATGGGGGGGGAAAGCTGAAGAATGGGGTTAGGAGGAAAAAATAGATCAGCCATGACTGAATGGCAGAGTAGACTTGATGGGCCGAATGGTCTAATTCTGCTCTGACCAATTATGACCGTATGTGCCATGTCGAAGGGTACAGGGAGAAAAGGCAGAATGGGGTTAAGAGGGAAAAACAGATCAGCCATGTTTGAATGGTGAGATAGACTCAATGGGCTGAATGGCCTAATTCTGCTCCTGTGTCTTATGATCTTATGAATGTCTCTCAGCTGCTCGGAGGAGGGGGCAGCCACTCTTGCGTTACCTATAACCATATAACCATATAACAATTACAGCACGGAAACAGGCCATCTCGACCCTTCTAGTCCGTGCCGAACACGTATTCTCCCCTAGTCCCATATACCTGCGCTCAGACCATAACCCTCCATTCCTTTCCCGTCCATATAACTATCCAATTTATTTTTAAATGATAAAAACGAACCTGCCTCCACCACCTTCACTGGAAGCTCATTCCACACAGCTACCACTCTCTGAGTAAAGAAGTTCCCCCTCATGTTACCCCTAAACCTCTGTCCCTTAATTCTCAAGTCATGTCCTCTTGTTTGAATCTTCCCTACTCTCAATGGGAAAAGCTTATCCACGTCAACTCTGTCTATCCCTCTCATCATTTTAAAGACCTCTATCAAGTCCCCCCTTAACCTTCTGCGCTCCAAAGAATAAAGACCTAACTTGTTCAACCTTTCTCTGTAACTTAGTTGCTGAAACCCAGGCAACATTCTAGTAAATCTCCTCTGTACTCTCTCTATTTTGTTGACATCCTTCCTATAATTAGGCGACCAAAATTGTACACCATACTCCAGAACCTGTCGCTGAGGTTTTTGTTTTGTAATTTTTTAGTGATACAACGCGCCAACAGGCCCTTCGGCCCACCAAGCCCGCGGCAGCTAGCAAACCACATACACTGGGGCTTTTGCCCAGAAATTCTTTGGCCGTTACCTTTAGTAGCTTGGCATGCAGCAGCAGAGTGTAAGCAGCCTCCGTGAAGTTCTCATAACCAATGTGTAAATCCCGGAGTTTGTACAGGTACCTGTGTGAGGCAAAAACAGAGAGGAGAGGAAAGGGTCAGGTGGTACGGTTCAGTTTAGTTTATTGTCACGTGTATTTGGCGCGCGCTATCCAGTCAGCAGAAAGACAATACATGATTACACTCGAGACATTTACATTGTACAGGTACATGATAAGGGAATAATGTTTAGTGCCATGTAAAATCAAGCCATCAGGATGGAACAATAGACAATAGACAATAGACAATAGGTGCAGGAGTAGGCCATTCAGCCCTTCGATCACATTGAATGGCGGTGCTGGCTCGAAGGGCCGGATGGCCTACTCCTGCACCTATCGTCTATTGTCTATTGAGCCAGCACCGCCATTCACCGTGATCATGGCTGATCATCCCCAATCAGTACCCCGTTCCTGCCTTCTCCCCTATATCCCCTGACTCCACTACCTTTAAGAGCTCTATCTAACTCTCTCTTGAAAGTATCCAGAGAACCTGCCTCCACCGCCCTCTGAGGCAGAGAATTCCACAGACTCACAACTTTCTGTGAGTAAACGTGTTTCCTCGTCTCCGTTCCAAATTGCTTACCCCATATTCTTCAACTGTGGCCCCTGGTTCTGGACTCCCCTAACATCGGGAACATGTTTCCTGCCTCTAGCGTGTCCAAACCCTTAATAATCTTATATGTTTCAATAAGAATCCCTCTCATCCTTCTAAACTCCAGAGTGTACAAGCCCAGCTGCTCCATTCTCTCAGCATATGACAGTCCCGCCATCCCGGGAATTAACCTTGTAAACCTACGCTGCACTCCCTCAATAGCAAGAATGTCCTTCCTCAAATTAGGGGACCAAAACTGCACACAATACTCCAGGTGTGGTCTCACTAGGGCCCTGTACAACTGCAGAAGGACCTCTTTCTCCTATACGCAACTCAACACAACAAATAAATGTCCAAAACACATGAACACTGTAAATTATGACTAATACTAGGCAAGCAGACCAAGGGGCTGCATGAAATTGAAGAGAATAATTGTAGCAAATCTCATGGGTGTAATGGGCCTGTCCCACTTGGCAATTTTTTAGGCAACTGCCAGCGACTGTCATAGTTGTAGCCAGTCGCCGAAAAACCAGTGACACCCCACCTCATCCTGGCGACAACCTACGACAGCACCTACGTCAGGAAGTCAAGCTACGCTCATTGGCGTCAAACCCACTGTCGCCAAATTTTTTTTTCAACTTGTTGAAAATTTAGCGGCGACCAGAAAGACGCCACGACTGTTTGCGCGACTGAGGAGGCTACTCCCGGCGACCACCGGCGAACATGTGTAGCAAGGAACTGCAGATGCTGGTTTAAACCAAAGATAGACACAAAACGCTGGAGTAACTCAGCGGGACTGGCAGCATCTCTGGAGAGAAGGACAGGGCGACGTTTCAATAGACAGTGGACAATATGTGCAGGAGTAGGCCATTCGGCGCTTTGAGCCAGCACCGCTATTCAATGTGACCATGAGACCGCAGCTATTTACAATATACATTAACGATTTAGATGAAGGGATTAAAAGTAACATTAGCAAATTTGCAGATGACACAAAGCTGGGTGGCAGTGTGAACAGTGAAGAAGATGCTATGAGGATGCAGAGTGACTTGGACAGGTTGGGGGAGTGGGCAGATGCATGGCAGATGCAGTTTAATGTGGATAAATGTGAGGTTATCCACTTTGGTGACAAAAACAGGAAGGCAGATTATAATTTCAGGTCGAGACCCTTCTTCAGACCACACACGATTTGGATGAGAATCTACAAGGCATATGATAAGTAAAGGGCCTGTCCCACTTGGCTGTTATTTGCGCCTCATTTACGCGTCATATGTAAAATAGGTCGACGCGTTGTGTGGGTAGTGCGGGACGGGCGCATGGAGGGGCGTGGAGGAGTCTGGAGTTGAGCGCGATATCGCGCGGCGCTCCAGGAATTCGTCCTGTACGAAATTCTCGCGCGCCACCTGTATCGCATACGCACGCTGACGCATTGGGTACGCACGCTGACGCATTGGCGTCGCACGCTGCGTCCCGACGTCTCACGTGCATCGCGTGGTGACGCATGGTTACGTCACCACGAGTAACCACGTTTCGCCGCGCGCCGCAGGGTATTCTAATGACGACACGCGCACCAGACGGCATGATGACGCGTGATTTGCGCGCGCCGTTGCGCGTAACTACGCGTCGACCTATTTTACATATGATGGCCAAGTTTGCAGATGACACTAAAGTGGGTGGTATTGTCGATTGTGAAGATGGTTATAAAAATCGCAGCAGGATCTTGATCAGTTGGGCAGGTGGGCAAAGGATTAGTTGATGGAGTTTCATGTACACAAGTGAAAGGCGTTACATTTTGTGAAGTCAAACCAAGGCGAGATGTTCACAGTGAATGGCAGGGCTCGGGGGATTGTTGTCGAGCAGGCGGATCTAGGAGTCCTTGAATGTAGTGTCGCAGGAACATTGGGTTGTCAAGGGAGTAATGTGAATAGCATTTGGTCCAAGATAAAGAAGAAGGGTCTTGACCCGAAACGTTGCCTATTTCCTCCGCTCCATACATGCTGCCTCACCCGCTGAGTTTCTCCAGTATTTTTGTCTACTTCTGGTCGAAGATAAAGTCCAGTAAAGTCTGTACAAAGATAGTCCAAGGGTCTCCAATGAGCCAGAGAGTGGTTCAGCACTGCTCTCTGGTTGTGGGTAGGATGGTTCAGTTGCCTGATAACAGCTGGGAAGAAACTGTCCCTGAATCTGGAGGTGTGCGTTTTCACACTTCTGTACCTTTACTTGCCCTCTCTTGCCTACTCTACATATACGTCCTTCCTCTGTCTGGTCCATGTTCTCTCTCCGAATTCTATCTTACCTAGTTCTGCCTCCCTAGCCCTGGCATATATGAAAGTTTATTGTCACGTGTACTGAGGTACAGTGGAAAGCTTTTGTTGCGCGCTATCCAGTCAGTGGAAAGACAATACATGATTACCGTCGATCCATTCACAGTGTACAGATACATGGTAAAGGGAATATCGTGGATAACGTTTAGTGCAAGGTAACAGATAGTCGAAGGTCTCCAGTGAGGTAGATAGTAGTTCAGGACTGCTCTCTGGTTGTTGGTAGGATGGTTCAGTTGCCTGATAACAGCTGGGAAGAAACTGTCCCTGAATCTGGAGGTGTGCGTTTTCACACTTCTGTACCTCCTGCCTGATGGGAGAGGGGAGAAGAGGGAGTTGCCGGGGTGCAACTGGTCTTTGATGATGCTGCTGGCCTTGCCGAGGCAGCTTGAGGTGCAATAGACAATAGACAATAGGTGCAGGAGTAGGCCATTCGGCCCTTCGAGCCAGCAC
This sequence comes from Amblyraja radiata, assembly GCF_010909765.2. NCBI lineage: Eukaryota > Metazoa > Chordata > Chondrichthyes > Rajiformes > Rajidae > Amblyraja > Amblyraja radiata. Next base: position 185,247,326 of record NC_045956.1, read on the forward strand.
CGCCATTCAATGTGATCATGGCTGATCATCCACAATCAGTATCCCGTTCCTGCCTTCTCCCCATATCCCCTGACTCCGCTATCTTTAAGAGCCCTATCTAGCTCTCTCTTGAAAGCATCCAGAGAACCTGCCTCCACCGCCCTCTGAGGCAGAGAACTCCACAGACTCACCACTCTCTGTGAGAAAAAGTGTTTCCTTGTCTCAATTGGTGGAATTCTGGATAGATTTTTGCATGGGGTACAATTAGAGGAGGTGGGTCGGGTAGGTTTTTAATATTGAAGGTGGCGGGTGTCAGGAGCCTGTTGCCAGAGGTGGTTGTGGAGTCAGGATAGAGGAGTTTAAGTGGCCTTTAGACAGGCACATGGCAGGGGATGGAGAGATATGGATCATGAGGAGATTGGACTCATTTGGCGTCATGTTCAGCTGGGAGATTATGGGCCAAAGGGCTTGTTCCAGCAATGGACACAAAGTGTTGGAGTAACTCAGCGGGCCAGGAGGCATCTCTGGAGTAAAGGAATAGGTGACGTTTCGGGTCGAGACTCTCCTGGCATTGATCATTCCCCAAAAAATAAAATTGCTGCAAGAGGCACAACTGCCCAGACCGTCACACAAACCAACCTCCCTTCCACTGACTCCATCTACACCTCACGCTGCTTCGACAAGGCCAGCAGCATCATCAAGGACCAGTCTCACCCCGGCCACTCCCTCTTCTCCCCTCTGGCAAGAGGTACAGAAGTGTGAAAACGCACACCTCCGGATTCAGGGACAGTTTCTTCCCAGCTGTTATCAGGCAACTGAACCATCCTACCACCACCCAGAGACCAGCCCGAGTCTGAAGAAGGGTTTCGGACCGAAACGTTGCCTATTTCCTTCGCTCCATAGATGCTGCTGCACCCGCTGAGTTTCTCCAGCTTTTTTGTGTACCTTCGATTTTCCAGCATCTGCAGTTCCTTCTTAAACAAAGAACAGCCCTGAACTACTATCTACCACTTTGGTGACCCTGGGACTATCTTTGATCGGGTTTTTACTGGCTTTACCTTGCATTAAACATTGTACCCTTATCATGTATCTGTACCCTGTAAATGGCTGGATTGTAATCATGTATTGTCTTTCCGCTGACTGGGTAGCACGCAACAAAAGCTTTTCACTGTACCTCGGTACACGTGACAATAAACTAAACTGAAACTGAACTGATCATTCGAATTCTGATAGAGCAAGTGACAGTGAGACTGCAAAGTCGTGGGTAAATGTGTGCAGGTGCTCATTAGCGTCATAAAATCTTTCAGATGGCACAATGTGAATTCTAATTCTCGGAGAATGTATGAATTTCAATCAGTTGACTTGCTGTACGACAACAAACAGAACCAGCGAGCGAGTTTCCCCCGCTAATTGTTTGTTCTGATAGTCGACATGAATAACCAGTCAGTTTTCTGTCAGCAAATGTTTAACACGGTTGGTGTTGCTAATGAAATTATAACCGTGGAGATGTGTGTGGTGAAAAGCAGGGCGCGGGAGTTCACATGAGGGCATCTTCGATACTCAGCAAGGTTTCGATCTCTTCCTCTTAGTTTAGTTTAGAGATACACTGCGCGGAAACAGGCCCCTTCGGCCCACCGCGTCCGCGCCGACCAGCGACCCCCCCGAACACTAACACTATCTTACACACACTAGGGACAATTTACAATGACACCCAGCCAATTAACCTACACACCTGCACGTCTTTGGAGTGTGGGAGGAAACCGCAGATCTGGGAGAATACCCACGGAGAACGTACAAAGAGGCCTTTAGATAGGCACATTGAAGTGCCGGGAATAGAGAGATATGGATCAAGTACAGTCAGATGAGATCAGTTTGATTGGGCAACATGTTTAGCACCATCGTTGTGGTATGAGGGGCCCGTTCCTGTGCTGTTCCATGTTCCATGTTCCATGTAGGCCGAGCCCAGGAACTGGCCCATCTGTCCAAGATGTGGATGCTAAACATGTTGATAATAGACAATAGACAATAGGTGCAGGAGTAGGCCATTTGGCCCTTCGAGCCAGCACCGCCATTCAATGTGATCAAGGCTGATCATCCCCAATCAGTACCCCGTTCCTGCCTTCTCCCCATATCCCCTGACTCCGCTATCTTTAAGAGCTCTATCTAACTCTCTCTTGAAAGTATCCAGAGAAAAATAGCCTCCACCGCCCTCTGTGGCAGAGAATTCCACAGATTCACAACTCTATGGGTGGAAATGCTTTTCCTCGTCTCCACTCTAAATGACCTTATTCTTAAACTGTGGCCCCTGGTTCTGGACTCTCCCAACATCGGGAACATGTTTCCTGCCTCTAGCGCGTCCAATCCCTTAATAATCTTATATGTTTCAATGGGATATCCTCTCATCCTTCTCCCCACAACGACATTCCAAAAAATATCAATCCAAGTCTATCCAACTTGGATAGTAGCTAAAACCAAAGATCCTATAACGGAGCAAGATAGACCACTCCTGCTAAATGCAATGGGCTGACGTGTAGTACGCAACGGAGCGGAACGTGGGCCTTTTTTTCATCCATTTCAGTAACCCGACCCGACCCGACCCGACCCGCAGTGTAATCAACGTTGCGGGGGAACAGTTTGTGTTAATAAATTATCATTCTGAAAATGAGGAGAAGATTTTTCCCAAAGAACTTTGATTTTTACGAGGATGTTTCCGTAACCGGCTTCCGTCCCCGCACTAGTATCTTTGCTCCGCTGCGGGATCTTTGGTGGGGAGACGGAAGCCGGTTACGGAAATGGGGCCGAAAATTACCCATGAATCTGCCCATGGCCGTACTACGTCTTTTTCGTCGAGTGATCCTTGCTCACTATAGGATCTTTGACTAAAACCCTCTATTCCAGGCAGCATTCTGGTAAACCTCCCCTGCACCCTCTCCAAAGCCTCGACATCTCTCCTGCAATGTGGTGATCAGAACTGCAGGCAATAATCCAAGTGAACGCAATGCTCCAAGGAGTGGGAGTACTGTGTGTAAATATCTCAGGCATCAGGCAGGCGAGTGTGAAGATCTTGCTGCAGATATAAAACGCAAATCATCATTGAATGATTTTGCAGGCCATCTGGTGCTCAAAGTGCCTCATTATACACTGCAGGCAAAGCTTGCCAACACATTAAACAGTTTGGAAAGTGACAACATCCTTAGAACGGGGGGAGGAGGGGGGTGGTGGAGAACAAGTGCCATCTCATGTCATCTCTAGACAGAGTCTTTTACCCAGAGTAGGGAAATCGAGGACCAGAGGACACAGGTTCAAGGTGAAGGGGAAAAGATTTAATAGGAATCTGAAGGGTAACTTTTTCACACAAAGGGTGGTGGGTGTATGGAACGAGCTGCCAGAGGAGGTAGTTGAGGCTGGGACTATCTCATCGTTTAAGAAAATGTTGAGAGGACAGGTTTGGAGGGATATGGACCAAGTGCAGGCAAGTGGGACGATGGCAGCTGGGACATGGTTGGCCGGTGTGGGTGAGTTGGGCCGAAGGGCCTGTTTGCACACTGTATCACTCTATGACTATGACAATGCAGCTCTCTCATCGTCAAATTAGGCCATTCGGCCCATCAGGTCTACTCCGCCATTCAATCATGGCTGATCTATCTCTCCCTCTCGACCCCATTCTCCTGCCTTCTCCCCGTAACCCCTTCGGCCCAACTTATTCATGCCGATGAGGATGCCCCATCTAAGCCGTGGAGTTTACTTTATTTATCATGTGTACAGGGGTACAGTAAAAGATTTTTTGTGGCGTGTGGCGACATTGTGAACATGTGGCGACCATGTGGCGAGCGCAGAGTCTCCCGCACTCGCCTAAAAAGTCGTCTAAGTGGGACAGGCCCATAAGGAACATCGGAGGTTGAGAGGAGATCTAACAGAAGTATATAAAATTATAGAGGAGACAGTCAGGACCTTATTCCCCAGGAGAGAAATATCAAGGACTATAGTTTAGATTAAATTAGTTTATTCTTGTCCTGTGTACTGAGGTACAGTGATAGGATTGTTGTCGCGTGCTATCCAGTCAGTGAAAAGACAACACGTTATTCCTATCGAGCTGTCCAACGTTGACACATACAGGATAAAAGGAATAATGTTCAGTGTAAGATAAAGTCCAGAAAAGTCTGATTAAAGATAGTCCGAGGGTCTCCAATGAGGTAGATAGTAGCTCAGGACTGCTCTCTGGTTATTGATAGGATGGTTCAGTTGCCTGATAACAGCTGGGAAGAAACTGTCCCTGAATCTGGAGGTGTGCGTTTTCACACTTCTGTACCTGATGGGAGAGGGGAGAAGAGGGAGTGGCCGGGGTGAAACTGGTCCTTGATTATGCTGGTGTAGTAAACACTGCCCAATCCATCATCGGCTCTGACCTCTCTTCCATCGAGGGGATCTATCGCAGTCGATGCCTCAAAAAGGCTGGCAGTATCATCAAAGACCATCACCATCCTGGCCACACACGCATCTCCCCGCCACCTTCAGGTAGAAGGTACAGGAGCCTGAAGACTGCAACAACCAGGTTCAGGAATAGCTACTTCCCCACAGCCATCAGGCTATTAAACCTGGCTCGGACAAAACTCTGATCATTAATAGCCCATTATCTGTTATTTGCACTTGATCAGTTTATTTATTCATGTGTGTATATATTTATATACGGTGGGCAGCGTGACTCTCGTCAGCAGCGGCCTCTGCAGTCCGTCTGCGTTTTTATTATTTTATGTCTATGTTTTTATGTAGTTTTTGTTATTTTTGTTCGGGTATGTGTGTGGGGGGGTGGGGGTGGGGTGGGAGGGAGGGGGTAACTTTTAAATCTCTCCCTGCACGGGAGACCCGACCTTTTCTTTGTCGGGTCTCCGTTGTCGTTGGGGTTGCAACGAGGAGCGGCCTCCAACAGGAAGACCGGGGGCTCTGGTGCCGACTACTCTCCTCACCGTCGCGGAGCTGGCCGAGTCCAGAGCGGGTGGAGCGGTGGTGGACGCTGCTGCGGCCCGACCCCCGGAGATTCGGAGGCTGCAACTGCGGGTTTGGCGGACGGCGACACCGGGAGCCCGCGGGTCCCTGGAGGGAGACCGCTTTTCAGGGCTCCCGCAACGGCGACTTCTCCCGCCCGAGTTGCGGGGTTGAAGAGCTCCTGGAGCGGGGCCTTACATCATCGCCCCGCGCGGCTTGGAATGGCCGCGGGACTTTGCGAGCGCACGCCGGGGGCTCCAACACCAAGACCCGGTGTGCGACCTTGCATCACCCGGCGTGGCTTTAATGGCCACGGGACAATCGCCATCGCCCGCCGGGGGCTTTGACTTTGACTTTGACATCGGGGGGGAGAGTGCAGTGGAGAGATAAGTTTTTTTGGCCTTCCATCACAGCAATGTGATGGATGTTTATGTAAATTATGTTGTGTCTTGGGTCTATTTGTTTGTAATGCATGGCTGCAGAAACGTCATTTCGTTTGGACCTCAAGGGGTCCAAATGACAAATAAATTGTATCGTATCGTATCGTATATAATGGTATATGGACACACTGATCTGTTTTGCAGTCAATGCCTACTATGTTCTGTTGTGCTGAAGCAAAGCAAGAATTTCATTGTCCTATCTGGGACACATGACAATAAACTCACTTGAACTTGAACTTGAACTTGCTGGCCTTGCCGAGGCAATGTGAGGTGTAGATGGAGTCAATGGAAGGGAGGTTGGATTGCGCGACGTCCCTTCTTCAGACTGATTCAACTCTGCAGAGTTGCAAGTTTTTAGCTAATTAGCCACAGCAGTCGTTTTTTACCCCCTAAAACCACCTTGTGGAACGAGGGGTTCCACCCCTCGAATGGATTTACCGCTGTCCAAGGTCTTGAACGAATTCAGTGCATTTTATACTCACCGGATGTACATTTCTTCCCGGTCAATATCTTTGTAGAAATTCTGCAGAAGGGGCGAAAGAAACACAAAATGAAGGTTCGCAGGATAAAACAAATCACTTCACAACAATCAACTAAATCAAAGATAGACACTAAATGCTGGAGTAACTGAGAGGGACAAGCAGCATCTCTGGAGAGAAGGAATAGGTGACATTTGGCAAATTGTGGATGGTCTGAAGAAGGGTCTCGACCCGAAACGTCACCCATTCCTTCTCTCCAGAGATGCAGCCTGTACCGCTGAGTTACTCCAGCATTTTGTGTCTATCTTCGGTTTATACCAGCAGTTCCTTCCTATTCAAATGTTGTTTATATAGAAAAAAAGCATAGAACATTACAGCACAGGAGTGGACCCTTTGGCCAACAATGTCCGTGCCGAACATGATGACAAGTTAAATTGCTCATGTTTAGTTTAAGAAAGAACTGCAGATGCTGGAAAAATATAAGGTAGACAAATCGAAGGTAGTTTACACCCCAGCGGTATGAACATTGACTTCTCCAATTTCAGGTAGTCCCTGCTTTCTCCCTCCTTCCCCTCCCCTTCCCAGCTCTCCCACAGCCCACTGTCTCCGCCTCTTTTACTTTCATTGCCCCCCCCCTCCTGCTTCTGTATCATGCTATCCATCAACATCATCATCAACGTTGAAAACATTAACGCCGCAGTGGCGCTGGTTTCCGACGGGAACGGTGACGGACGCACCGCACATCTCTGTCCTCCAGTTCCTGCGGACTCCGCCGCTGGAAGTCTAGGATGTTGGTGTGTATGTGCTTTATCATAATTCCTTACAATGCCGTGTACGACAGTGATCGCAACTTCTACTGAAGTGTGGATGGCCGTTGGCTCGCTAGAAGCTCATCCACCCTTTGACGGGTCTTGTTGTTGGTCCTGCTGGGGGTCCACAGCCCCCTCCTCACCTGGCAAACCAGGTGGGGGAGACGGTTTAGTCGCCGACTATCTGACCATGGAGAGGGTAGCACGGGATTACATGGTACCCGTGGTGGGGGGAACTCCCCCCGACCTGACCTGACCTGACCTGTGTGCTATCCAGTCAGCGAAAAGACAATACATGATTACAATCGAGCCGTCCATAGTGTAGATTCACGATAAAGGGAATAATGTTCAGTGCAAGGTAAAGTCCATGATTGTACATGATCCACGTCCCACTATTCATAGAAACATAGAAAATAGGTGCAGGAGTAGGCCATTCGGCCCTTTCAATATGATCATGGCTGATCATCCAACTCAGTATCCTGTACCTGCCTTCTCTCCATACCCCCTGATCCCTTTAGCCACAAGGGCCACATCTAACCCTCTTAAATATAGCCAATGAACTGGCCTCAACTACCTTCTGTGGCAGAGAATTCCACAGATTCACTACTCTCTGTGTGAAAAATGTTTTTCTCATCTTGGTCCTAAAAGACTTCCCCCTTGTCCTTAAACTGTGACCCCTTGTTCTGGACTTCCCCAACATCGGAAACAATCTTCCTGCATCTAGCCTGTCCAACCCCTTAAGAATTTTGTATGTTTCTATAAGATCCCCCCTCAATCTTCTAAATTCTAGCGAGTACAAGCCGAGTCTATCCAGTTTTTCTTCATATGAAAGTCCTGACATCCCAGGAATCAGTCTGGTGAACCTTCTCTGTACTCCCTCTATGGCAAGAATGTCTTTCCTCAGATTAATCCTTGCATGTGCCTATCTAAACAGCCTGTTAAACGCCACAATCATATCTGCCTCCACCACCACCCCTGGCCTCCACCACACTGTGTAAAATACCTACCCTGCACATCCCCATTAAAGTTTACCCCTCTCTCCTTATAGCTATGCTATCTAGTGTTGAACACTTCCACCCTGGGAACAAGGTTCTGACTGTCCACCCTATCAATGCCAATCTGTTTATGCACTGAAATATGAATATCTTTCTCACCAGATGTGAGTATGAATATGTGGCAGAGAATTCCACAGATTCACCACTCTCTGTGTGAAAAATGTTTTTCTCATCTCGGTCCTAAAAGATTTCCCCCTTATCCTTAAACTGTGACCAGCAATGTTGAATGGCGGAGCAGACTCGATGGGCCGAATGGCCTACTACTGCTCCTATGTGTAATACAGGCACAGACTGATTCAGCGTGGAAACAAGCCTTTTGGACTTTGGCTATCAATCAGCCATTTGTCTTGTGTCTGACCTTTGACTGAAGCATTACTTGGCCCTTTCCAAAGTTGAGTGTGCGGTTTCTCAGGCACAGCTTTGGTTTGTTTGTTCGCTAATGATCCATTGAAATAACAACTGTGTATTGGGCGCAGAGGACCAAAGAGATCAGAGGAGCTCAAGGCTTTAAAACACTTCTTTGATCTGTGGTTGCTTCGGCAATTCTTAGTCGTAACGCAAGGCGTCTTTGTAATATCAGGGTTCAGCACCCATCACTTGGCTCAAGGCAACCGCATGCTTATCAAGAATTCAATGTATTGCTGAACGCCAGGTACTGAGTTATGCTCTGAGGAGCTGGCAAAAAATATATAAAAATCATACTTAATAAATAAAGAGAGCAGCTCTTGTAATTCCACATGCCCGGCTATTGGGAAGAAAGAGCCTCTTTGAACCTGTCGAAGGGATCTCTCCGCAGAAACACTTGTGTCTCTGAGCAAGATGTCTGCTGCCTCCACCCACACACTCATTGATTGAAAGATGCAGCGTGGAAAAAGGCCCTGCGGCCCACCGTGTCCTTGCTAACCATCGATTACCTATACACACTAGCTAGATTTTAGACTTAGGAGATAGAAAATAGGTGCAGGAGGAGGTCATTCGGCCCTTCGAGCCAGCACCGCCATTCATTGTGATCATGGCTGATCGTCCCCTATCAATAACCCGTGCCTGCCTTCTCCCCATATCCCTTGACTCCACTAGCCCCTAGAGCTCTATCTAACTCTCTCTTAAATCCATCCAGTGATTTGGCCTCCACTGCCCTCTGTGGCAGGGAATTCCACAAATTCACAACTCTCTGGGTGAAAAAGCTTTTTCTCACCTCAGTCTTAAATGACCTGCCCTTTATTCTAATTGTGTTCCCTGATTCTGGACTCGCCCAACATTGGGACAATTTTTCCTGCATCTAGCATGTCCAGTCCTTTTATAATTGTATATGTTTCTATAATATGTTCCCCTCATCCTTCTAAACTCCAGTGAATACAAGCCTAGTCTTTTCAATCTTTCCTCTTATGACAGTCCCACCATCCCAGGGATCAATCTCGTGAACTTACGCTGCACTCCCTCAATGGCAAGAATGTCCTTCCTCAAATTAGGAGACCAAAACTGTACACAATACTCCAGATGTGATCTCACCAGAGCCCTATACAACTGTAGAAGCTACAGTGTGGAAACAGTCCCCATTATCATATCAGAGTCATGGTGACCATCGATTACCTATATTCACTAGTTAGCTTTTAGAATTTCGACATAGTGCACGGAAACAGGCCCTTCGGCCCACCGGGCCCACGCCAACCAGCAATCAGTCATACACACTAGATCTACGCGGAAAATTTAGACTTTAGAAATACAGCGCGGAAACAGGCCTTTCGTACCACCGGGTCCATGCCGACCATCGATCCCCGCGCAATAACACTATCTTACACACACTGGGGACAATTTACAATTTTACCGAAGCCAATTAACCTACAAACCTGCAGTGTGGGAGGAAACCGGAGCATCCGGAGAAAATCCATGTGGTCATGGGGAGAACGTACAAACAGGGTACAGACAACACCCATGGTTAGGATCGAACCTGCGTCACTGGCGCTGTGAGGCAGCAACTCCACCGCTGCACCACCGTGCCACCCTGTCGATCTATGCAGTTTTATGTAGAACTACGAGGTCTCGGTGAAAACAAAGAACTGCAGATGCTGGTTTACACAAAGTGCTGGAACATAGGACACAAGCCGAAACATCACCTATAAATGTTCTCCACAGATGCTGCCAAGCATCTAACAACTAACAAGGTTAATTCCCGGGATGGCGGGATTGTCATATGCTGAGAGAATGGTGCAGCTGGGCTTGTACACTCTGGAATTTAGAAGGATGAGAGGATATCTCATTGAAACATATAAGATTGTTAATGGCTTGGACACGCTAGAGGCAGGAAACATGTTCCCGATGTTGGGGGAGTCCAGAACCAGGGGCCACAGTTTAAGAATAAGGGGTAAGCCATTTAGAACGGAGATGAGGAAACACTTTTTCTCACAGAGAGTGGTGAGTCTGTGGAATTCTCTGCCTCAGAGGGCGGTGGAGGCCGGTTCTCTGGATGCTTTCAAGAGAGAGCTAGACAGTTTTGGTCCACAAATTTGAAGAAGGACATTCTTGCTATTGAGGGAGTGCAGCGTAGATTCTCGAGGTTAATTGCCGGGATGGCGGGACTGACATATGTTGAAGGAATGGGTTGACTGGGCTTGTGTACTCTGGAATTTAGAAGGATGAGAGGATATCTCATAGAAACATATACAATTCTTAAGGGATTGGACAGGTTAGATGCAGGGAAAATGTTCCCCATCTTGGGGGAGTCCAGAACCAGGGGCCACAGTGTATGAATAAGGGGGAGGCCATTTAGTACTGAGATGAGAAAAAACTTTTCACCCAGAGAGTTGTGAATCTGTGGAATTCTCTTCCTCAGAAGGCAGCGGAGGCCAATTCACTGGATGTTTTCAAGAGAGATTTAGATAGAGCTCTTGGGGCTAAAGGAATCAAGGGATATGGGATGAAAGCAGGAACGGGGTACTGATTGGGGATGATCAGCCATGATCACATTGAATGGCGGTGCTGGCTCGAAGGAGCCGAATGGCCTACTCCTGCACCTATTTTCTATGTTTCTGACAAACCCGGACATTTTTGGGATGTGGGAGGAAACAGAAGCACCTGCTGCCTCATAGCCCCATCAACCCGGGTTCAATCCTGATTCTCACATGCTGTCTGTGTGGAGTTTGCATGTTCTCCCTGTGACCGCCTTGGTTTCCTCCGAATGCTTCGGTTTCCTCCCACATCCCAAAAGATGTGCGGGTTGGAAGGCTACCTGTTGTCTACTGTCAATTACTCCGAGTGTTGGTGAGCGGTAGAACTAATGGGAATGTCGGGAAAGGTTGCAGAGATACAGCGTGGAAGCAGGCCCTTCGGCCCACCGAATTCATGCTGACCAACGATCACCCACACACTAGTTCTATCATGCACACTCGGGACAATTTACAGAAGCCAATTAAACCTCCCAAACTTGTACATCTTCGGGATGTGTGAGGAAACCGGAGCACCCGGAGAAAACCCACGCAGGTCGCTGGGAGAACGTAACCGCACCCCCAGTCGCGATCGAACCCGTGTGCGTGGCGCTGCAAGGCAGCAACTCTACCGCTGCACTACTCCGCCACCCTGTTATGTTGTCAGAAAATATGTCATTAGAAAACATGTTCAACATATCGGGGGGGGGGGGCAAAAGGACCGTTTGCTGTGGGTCTCGACCTGAAACGTCACCCATTCCTTCTCTCCAGAGATGCTGCCTGTCCCGCTGAGTTTGTGTCGGATAAATGTGAGGTTATCCACTTTGGTAGCAAAAACAGGAAGGCAGATTACTATCTAAATGGCGTCAAGTTGGGAAAAGGGGAAGTACAACGGGATCAGGGGGTCTTTGTACATCAGTCTATGAAAGTAAGCATGCAGGTACAGCAGGCAGTGAAGAAAGCGAATGGCATGTTGGCCTTTATAACAAAAGGAATCGAATATAGGAGCAAAGAGGTCCTTCTGTAGTTGTACAGGGCCCTAGTGAGACCACACCTGGAGTATTGTGTGCAGTTTTGGTCCCCTAATTTGAGGAAGGACATTCTTGCTATTGAGGGAGTGCAGCGTAGGTTTACAAGGTTAATTCCCGGGATGGTGAGAGAATGGAGCAGCTGGGCTTGTACACTCTGGAGTTTAGAAGGATGAGAGGGTATCTCAATGAAACATATAAGATTGTTAAGGGCTTGGACACGCTGAAGGCAGGAAACATGTTACCGATGTTGGGGGAGTCCAGAACCAGGGGCCACAGTTTAATAATAAGGAGTAAGCCATTTAGAACGGAGACGAGGAAACACTTTTTCTCACAGAGAGTGGTGAGTCTGTGGAATTCTCTGCCTCAGAGGGCGGTGGAGGCTGGTTCTCTGGATGTTTTCAACAGAGAGCTAGATAGGGCTCTTAAAGATAGCGGAGTCAGGGGATATGGGGAGAAGGCAGGAACGGGGTAATGATCGGGGATGATCAGCCATGATCACATTGAATGGTGGTGCTGGCTCGAAGGGCTGAATGGCCTACTCCTGCACCTATTGTCTATTGACTATTGTGTCTATCTTCGGTTTAAACCAGCATCTGCACTTCCTTCCCACACGCCATGATTTATGTTTCATATGTTACAGGAGAAAAATATTGATCTGAATAACATCAGAGGGTTGAAATGGCATTTTGCTACTTTGTAAGAGAATATGGAGATATTACTATCTCTGATGTTTATCGGGAGAGACCCCTGGGCTTTGGTACACAATGATTTTGCTTCAGACTCCCAGGAGACCCCATGTAAAGGAAGGCTCCTGGAATTGTTTTTGAGATGTGTTGTATTACATGGCCCAGCTCGGAGGATCAAATCTGGCTTTGGATTCACGAAGAATTACGCGCTGATGAGAGAATATGTATGAGCAGCATGAATAAAGAGCAACGTTCTCCTTTGGCCCTGCTGGGGGCTCTGCCTCAGAGCCAGAGAGGGCAAGTACATCAACCCCTCAAGGAGCACGCATGGGCAGATTATCACAGACAGAAGCTAGCAGCTCATTCACAGCCCTGCAGAACACACCAGCGACTGGCGTCTCTGAATTACTGGGAGAGTGGGAGAGAGAGGGAGAGAGAGGGAGAGAGAGGGAGAGAGAGGGAGAGAGGGGAGAGAGGGAGAGAGGGAGAGAGGGAGAGAGGGAGAGAGGGTGGAGAGGGAGAGAGGGAGAGAGGGAGAGAGGGAGAGAGGGAGAGAGGGAGAGAGGGAGAGAGGGAGAGAGGGAGAGAGGGAGAGAGAGGAGAGGAGAGAGAGGAGAGGAGAGAGATGAGGAGGAGAGAGGAGGCGATAGATAAGGAGAGGGAGAGAGGGGGAGAGAGGGAGGGGGAGAGGGGGAGAGGGGGAGAGAGGGGGAGAGGGGGAGAGGGGGAGAGGGGGAGAGGGGGAGAGGGGGAGGGGGGAGAGGGGGAGGGGGGGAGGGGGGGGGGGAGAAGGAGAGAGAGGGGGAGAGAGGAGGGGGGAAGGGGGGGAGAGGGGGTGAGAGGGGAGGGGGAGAGGGGGGAGGGGGGGGAGAGGGGGGGAGAGGGGGGGAGAGGGGGGGAGAGGGAGAGAGAGGGGGAGAGAAGGGGAGAGAGGGAAGGGGAGTAAAGAGATCCTTCTGCAGTTGGACAGGGCCCTAGTGAGACCACACCTGGAGTATTGTGGGCAGTTTTGGTCCCCTAATTTGAGGAAGGACATTCTTGCTATTGAGGGAGTGCAGCGTAGGTTCACGAGGTTAATTCCCTGGGATGGCAGGACTATCATATGCTGAGAGAATGGAGCAGCTGGGCTTGTACACTCTGGAGTTTAGAAGGATGAGAGGGTATCTTATTGAAACATATAAGATTGTTAAGGGCTTGGACAGGCTAGAGGCAGGAAACATGTTCCCGATGTTGGGGTTCGTCCAGAACCAGGGGCCACAGTTTAAGAATAAGGGGTAAGCCATTTAGAACGGAGAAGAGGAAACACTTTTTCACACAGAGAGTGGTGAGTCTGTGGAATTCTCTGCCTCAGAGGGCGGTGGAGGCCGGTTCTCTGGATGCTTTCAAGAGAGAGCTAGATAGGGCTCTTAAAGATAGCGGAGTCAGGGGATATGGGGAGAAGGCAGGAACGGGGTACTGATTGGGGATGATCAGCCATGATCACATTGAATGGCGGTGCTGGCTTGAAGGGCCGAATGGCCTACATCCTGCACCTATTGTCTATTGTCTAAAAGAGAGGTGGGGGCAGGACAAAGCCTGGCAAGCGATAGGTGGACACAGGTGAAGGTGGGGTGTGGGGGGGTAATTGGCAGATGTGTGGACACAAGCCAGAGATTAATAGGAGACAAAAGGTTAGAGAGAAGAAGAGAGGAAGTGAATGGTACAGCCAGAGGGGGGGATGTATGTGGAAAGAGATAGGTGTAAAGGGAACTTTTCTTACACACTGTGGAGTGGGTGTATGGAACAAATACTCGGAGGAGGTAGATGAGGCAGATACCAACACAACATTCAATGATATGTGGACAGGTACATGGGTAGTGTTTAAGAAGGTACTGCAGATGCTGGAAAATCGAAGGTAGTCAAAAATGCTGGAGAAACTCAGCGGGTGCAGCAGCATCTATGGAGCGAAGGAAATAGGCAACTTTTCAGGTCGAAAACCCTTCTTCAGACTGATGTGAGGGTGGTGGGGGGGGGAGGGCGGGAAGAAGAAAGGATGAGGTGGAGTCAGTGGGCTGATGGAGCGCTGGGAAGGGGAAGAGAAAGCAGGGACTACCTGAAATTAGAGAAGTCAATGTTAATGCCGCTGCCCAAGCGGAATATGAGGTGCTGCTCCTCCAATTTACGGTGGTCCTCACTCTGGCCATGGAGGAGGCCCAGGACAGAAAGGTTGTATTCGGAATGGGAGGGGGAGTTGAAGTGCTGAGCCACCGGGAGATCAGGTTGGTTAATGCGAACCGAGCGGAGATGTTGGGCGAAACGATCGCTAAGCCTGCGCCTGGTCTCACCGATGTAGAGAAGTTGACACCTGGAGCAGCGGATGCAATAGATGAGGTTGGATAGGATAGGTTTGGAGGGATATGGGCCAAATGCAGGCAGGTAGGACTAGTGTAGATGGGACATGTTGGTCAGCATGGGCACATTGGGCCGAAGGGCCTGTTTCCACAGTGTATCACTGTGTGACTGATCGAGGTGGTCTGCTTTATCTAGCAATGTTACAACATTTTGAGATTTTTAAAATCAAGTCTGCAATTTATCCCATCAGATAAAGCATAATAAGAAGTTTAATTTGACACCTAATTCACTTTCATATCTTCAATATTAAAACAGTTATGGCCTTTTTCATACTCATGTTCCCTATTGCTTTTCCATTGACTTAACACAAAAGCTGTGATCGAGGACAGTTAAATGGCCATAACTTTCTTAAACATTAAGAGAACTGAATGAAATTTTCAGTTATTATAGATTGAAGCATTCTGAAACAAATATGAAACATCTTACTTGGATGACCTGAAATTAAAGCATAGAATTATTTAATTACCTAATTGTAGCTAATTACAAAATTGACGGAAATATTGATAAACACCCAGACTGCCTTGAAAATTAAAAAATGTGATATTCTCAAGATCAGAACTTTAATATAATTGTATTATATGCTGTAAGTCTGTAACAGATAGGTAAATACATTACAATTTCTAGCACTAGACCAAGTCTTTATGGAGAAGATCAGTTGCTAGCTGGTACATTGGCATATCAAGTTTTTGCTCTTCAAACCACGCATGACATGCCTTTCTGCCCACTACGTTCCCATGAAGAATGTCCTGTAGATTCCATTTCTTAAGAAAAGGATATATTTTTTAAATAGCCTAAGTATCCAAATAACAAACTAATCCCATTCACACAAGAAATTCACAATATAACATGATTTTTAAATCTCACTGTCATGAATTTATATGCCAGACGGAAGGAATTTGATGTTTAATTCCCATAAATTAATCTAGAAACATCCACTCAATATAATCAAAAATTATTTTTTTTGCACAATACATGGGACTAAGACTGACATTTAGTATAAAAATATTGACTATGGATAGACTCTAACACAAAATATAGACAAGTATGACATGATTGTCCAAAAAAAAGAGCATTTAAATCATCTTGTGAGTGGGTTTTTTTGGAACGCGATCGATTGGAACGTTGCATTTGCGGTGAATTTGAACCCCATATCGGCATGAAAAACACTGCCGTTTCGCATGGGGCCCAAATCACATTTTCGCAAATGAAAATTAGATTCAAGCCATCTCGAGAAACAAGTTTATATGTAAAATACACAACGTCACATTGTAGGCGTTGAGGGCATTAGAAGTCGCTTTTTATTTTAATCAAATTATTAAATTGTCTCGCGATTAAAAAAAAAAAAAAATCGGGTACGGAAGTTGGATTGATTATTCTTCAGCAGTTAGCAGCCCGAGGAAATCCGCCTCCGACAGGCAGTAGAAAACGGCATTTCAATCCCGCCCCCCCCAAAGGCGCCAAAGTAGCGCACACGGCCAGTGGCAGAACTGCAGCGCCGCTGAAGGTAAGTTTTGTAACATCACTACTTTATCCAGGGTGGCATTGAGATTCGTAGAAACATAGAAACATAGAAAATAGGTGCAGGAGTAGGCCATTCGGCCCTTCGAGCCTGCACCGCCATTCAATATGATCATGGCTAATCATCCAACTCAGTACCCCGTACCTGCCTTCTCTCCATACCCCCTGATCCCTTTAGCCACAAGGTTCAATGGTTGGGTATTAATGGTGGAGTAGCAAGATGGATTCAACAGTGGCTGAATGGGAGATGCCAGAGAGTAATGGTGGATGGTTGTTTGTCAGGTTGGAGGCCAGTGACGAGTGGGGTGCCACAGGGATCTGTGTTGGGTCCACTGTTGTTTGTCATGTACATCAATGATCTGGACGATGGTGTGGTAAATTGGATTAGTAAGTATGCAGATGATACTAAGATAGGTGGGGTTGCGGGTAATGAAGTAGAGTTTCAAAGTCTACAGAGAGATTTATGCCAGTTGGAAAAGTGGGCTGAAAGATGGCAGATGGAGTTTAATGCTGATAAGTGTGAGGTGCTACATCTTGGCAGGACAAATCAAAATAGGACGTACATGGTAAATGGTAGGGAATTGAAGAATGTAGGTGAACAGAGGGATCTGGGAATAACTGTGCACAGTTCCATGAAAGTGGAATCTCATGTAGATAGGGTGGTAAAGAAAGCTTTTGGTGTGCTGGCCTTTATAAATCAGAGCATTGAGTATAGAAGTTGGGATGTAATGTTAAAATTGTACAAGGCATTGGTGAGGCCAATTCTGGAGTATGGTGTACAATTTTGGTCGCCTAATTATAGGAAGGATGTCAACAAAATAGAGAGAGTACAGAGGAGATTTACTAGAATGTTGCCTGGGTTTCAGCAACTAAGTTACAGAGAAAGGTTGAACAAGTTAGGGCTTTATTCTTTGGAGCGCAGAAGGTTAAGGGGGGACTTGATAGAGGTTTTTAAAATGATGAGAGGGATAGACAGAGTTGACGTGGAAAAGCTTTTCCCACTGAGAGTAGGGAAGATTCAAACAAGGGGACATGACTTGAGAATTAAGGGACTGAAGTTTAGGGGTAACATGAGGGGGAACTTCTTTACTCAGAGAGTGGTAGCTGTGTGGAATGAGCTTCCAGGGAAGGTGGTGGAGGCAGGTTCGTTTTTATCATTTAAAAATAAATTGGATAGTTATATGGATGGGAAAGGAATGGAGGGTTATGGTCTGAGCGCAGGTATATGGGACTAGGGGAGATTATATGTTCGGCACGGACTAGAAGGGTCGAGATGGCCTGTTTCCGTGCTGTAATTGTTATATGGTTATATGGTTATATGGCCACATCTAACTCCCTCTTAAATATAGCCAATGAACTGGCCTCAACTACCTTCTGTGGCAGAGAATTCCAGAGATTCACCACTCTCTGTGTGAAAAATGTTTTTCTCATCTCGGTCCTAAAGGATTTCCCCATTATCCTTAAACTGTGACCCCTTGTTCTGGACTTCCCCAACATCGGGAACAATCTTCCTGCATCTAGCCTGTCCAACCCCTTATGAATTTTGTAAGTTTCTATAAGATCCCCCCTCAATCTTCTAAATTCTAGCGAGTACAAGCCGAGTCTATCCAGTCTTTCTTCAAATGAAAGTCCTGCCATCCCAGGAATCAGTCTGGTGAACCTTCTCTGTACTCCCTCTATGGCAAGAATGTCTTTCCTCAGATTTGGAGACCAAAACTGTACGCAATACTCCAGGTGTGGTCTCACCAAGACCCTGTACAACTGCAGTAGAACCTCCCTGCTCCTATACTCAAATCCTTCTGCTATCCTTCTTGGCTGTTTTAGCCACACTCCTCCACTCAGGCAGAGTATTCCATCAGCCTCGTGACTTGTGAAACCCTAATTAGTTTGCCACTGTTAGTTTCATTCCATTTCAGTTCTTGTCCAGTCTTGTCGGCACGAACATGCTTGCCCGACCTGTGAAGATCTTAATTGAAAAATAACCTACCCACGTGGGGTGGGAGATTGCAACCTTCACGTGGTCCGCCCTGTTTTGACGAATGCAATCAACCCGGCGTGCACAATCAACAAGATCAAATAGTACAAGTTCTCCCACAACTTCAGCTTGCATATGAACCTGCACACCTGCCGACAATTTGGAACAATTAGCCCCGATGCTGGCTGCAACCCTCAGTTAATTGCAGAAATCAGCGGATAATTGAAAGCCTTTATTGTCTTGGAGTCACTGCAAGTCTGAATGAGAAAGCCCTGATCATGCGTTGACTTTGCCTGTGAGCCGAATGAGCCTGTCCCACATTGGCGATTTTTCAGGCGACTGCCGGCGACTGTCAAGTCGAAGCAGGTCGCTGAAAAACTGGCGACTGGAGCGGCGACTGTCAGAGTGGAACACACGCGCGCACACGCACGCACGCACGCACGCACGCACGCACGCACGCACGCACGCACACACACACACACACACACACACACACACACACACACACACACACACACACATCGCTTCCTTCACCAGCCGGCGGGGGACAGGGCAAGCGGGGGGAGCGCTGTCTGAGTGAAAATCACATGATGCAAAGCCAAGGTGATACAGACACACACCGCGATGAACAGGAAGGTTGGTGCTGTAATTAAGACGGTGAAAGCACAGTGTGAAGGAAGGGTCACGTAAGTCCTTTAAAACAGGGGGGCGAGAGGTGGGAGAGGTGGGAGGGGGGGGAGACAACCTTTACAAAGCCAGATATACACGGCTGTGAAGCTCGGCGGACATTTAACATCACCGCGGTTATCCTTGGTTCTGAAAACTACTGTTTACTTTTTATTTTTCCCAATGAAATTCACCGGTCAGCACCGGCTACAACCTACGAGAACCTACAACAACCTACGACCTCCTGGCGACCCACTACCACTGTATCTGTGGCATGAGAATTCTCGCTACTCTCCATGGCGTCTAAATTCTGGTCGCCGCTAATGTTTCGACATGTTGAAAATTTAGCGGCGACCATAATGAGGCCGCGACTGGTTACGAGAATGCGGGAGCTCCTCACCGCCGTGCAGGCGGCAACTCGGCAACCTCCAGCAAACATGGGGCGACCTTGTGGCGACCTCATAGTCTCCTGTAGTCGCCGAAAAAAGTGGCGTAAGTGGGACAGGCCCATAATGCGGGCAGCATTGTGGAGCATAATAACTTGAAATCATGTAATGAGTTATATCCAGTAAGGACAAAGGACAAAGGACATTTATTGTCACGTACACCAATTGGTTCAGTGAAATTTGAGTTCCCATTTGCAGCAAACCAATAAAAATAAGACACAACATTAAAGAATTTAACATAAAACATAAAAACGTCCCCCCACAATGGTTCCCACTGTGAGGGAAGGCAGCAAAGTCCAGTCCTCCACCTCTTGTTCATCGGTGGTTGGGCCTATTGAGGCCTCAGCAGTGGACAGCCTGATGTTACAGGCCCTCTCGCTGGATGATGGAGCTCCGGCATCGGAAGAACATTCTTCAGAGGCTTGGAATGTCTGGAACGGCCGCTTCCTACCCGGAGACCGTGGCTCCCGAAGTCCACAGGCCGCGCTGGTCGGAGCTCCGACACTGGCGATCTCGGCGAGAGATCCCAGGCTCCGCAGGGTTTAAACCCAGCGCTGCCCACAGTTAGACGCCCGCAGCCACAGATCCGTGATGTTGGAGTCGGCGGTCTCAGCACTCCGGAGCCCACCGCACGACAACCCGGGCAAGGCATCGCCCGTTCCGTGATGGCGCTTCAGAGCCGTACCACCGCCGAAGCTGAAGTTCTGGCCGGTCCCGGCAGGAAACGCCGCTCCAGTCCCGTTGGTAGGCCGCGAGGAGAGGGCGAAGATGCGGCTCGGAGGAAAACCGCATCTCCGACCAGGTAGGGAATGAGAAATACAGTTTCCCCCTTCCCCGCCCCCCCACATAAAAAGACTAGACCTCCAAGCCAAAACCTTTTAACATACTAAAAATAATAAAAGGGTGAAAGGCCGAACAGCTGCAGGCAGGGCAGCCTACTCGACGGCACCCCCGCCATAACAAGTTCCAGATGCAGTAGACACATATAATGAATGAAAGGATCCCAAGAAGAGCAGGATTTAGAAAGTGTCACCTAATACTTGTTGAATGAGGGCGTTAAACGGATAGTGGACATAAACGCTGGAGAAACTCAGCAGGTGAGGCAGCATCTATGGAGCGGAGGAATAGGTGACATTTCGGGTCGAGACCCTTCCTCAGCAAATGTTTAAAAAGGGAGGTTTGCGTTAAAAGACAGAGAAGCAGAGTGCATTAGTTTAGTTTAGTTTAGCGATACAGAACGTAAACAGGCCCTCAGCCCACCGAGACCGCACCGACTAGCGATCCCCGCACACTAACAGTATCCTACACACTTCCTTCCATCGAGGGGATTTATCGCAGTCGCTGCCTCAAAAAGGCTGGCAGTATCATCAAAGACCCACACCATCCTGGCCACACACTCATCTCCCTGCTACCTTCAGGTAGAAGGTACAGGAGCCTGAAGACTGCAACAACCAGGTTCAGGAATAGCTACTTCCCCACAGCCATCAGGCTATTAAACCTGGCTCGGACAAAACTCTGAATATTAGCAACCACTTTCTGCTATTTGCACTTTACCAGTTTATTTATTCATGTGTGTATATATTTATATCATGGTATATGGACACATTTATCTGTTTTGTAGTAAATGCCTACTATTTTCTGTGTGCTTAAGCAAAGCAAGAATTTCATTGTCCTATACAGGGACACATGACAATAAACTCACTTGAACTTGAACTTGAATAGGGACAATTTTTACATTTACACCAAGCCAATTCATCTACAAACGTAAAGGGCTTTGGAGTGTGGGAGGAAACCGAAAATCTCGGAGGGAACCCACGAAGGTCACACCTGTCCCAAGGACCCCGACAGTCTTTCCAGGTGAGGCAGAGGTTCACTTGCACCTCCTCCAACCTCATCTACTGCATCCGCTGTCCCAGGTATGGACTCTTGTATATCGGCAAGACCAAGCGCAGGCTCGGCGATCGTTTCGCTGAACACCTCCGCTCAGTCTGGCCAGACCTACCTGATACCCCAGTTGCTGAACACTTTAACTCCCCATCCCATTCCCGCACTGATCATTCTGTCCTGGGCCTCCCCCATTGCCAGAGTGAGGCCCAGGGCAAATTTGAGGAACAGCACCTCATATTTTGCTTGGGCAGTTTACACCCCAGCGGTATGAATATTGATTCTCTAACTAAGATAGCCCTTGCTCTCCCACTCTCTCCATCCCTCCCTCACACCAGTTCTCTGACTAGTTTCACTGTCCTGATTAATTTACTGATTGTAAACCTCCTTGTCACGTTCCCTTCAGCTAACAATGAACCATTCTACATTTCTTTATCATTGTCCTTACACTTCCATATCTCAAGATTCCCTCTCCCCTTACTCTCAGTCTGAAGAAGTGTCTCGGCTTGAAACGTCACCTATTCCTTTTCTTCAGTGGTGCTGTCTGACCAGCTGAGTTATTTACTCCAGCGTTTTGTGCCTATCTTCAGTTTAAACCAGCATCTGCAGTTCCTTCCCACACAACACTCTAAGTGCGGCCTCACCAACGTCTTACATAGACAATAGACAATAAGTGCAGGAGTCGGCCATTCGGCCCTTCGAGCCAGCACCGCATTCAATGTGATCATGGCAGATCATCCCCAATCAGTACCCCGTTCCTGCCTTCTCCCCATATCCCCTGACTCCGCTATTTTTAAGTTAGATAAACTCTCTCTTGATAGCATCCAGAGAATTGGCCTCCACCGCCCTCTGAGGCAGAGAATTCCACAGACTCACAACTCTCTGGGTGAAAAAGTGTTTCCTCATCTCCGTTCTAAATGGCCCACCCCTTAGTCTTAAACTGTGGCCCCTGGTTCTGGACTCCCCCAACATCGGGAACATCTTTCGTGCCTCTAGCGTGTCCAATCCGTTAATAATCTTACATGTTTCAATAAGATCCCCTCTCATCCTAAATTCCAGAGTGTACAAGCCCAGCCGCTCCATTCTATCAACATATGACAGTCATGGAAACATAGAAACATCGAAAATAGGTGCAGGAGTAGGCCATTCGGCCCTTCGAGCCTATACTGTCATTCAATATGATCATGGCTGATCATCCAACTCAGTATCCTGTACCTGCCTTCTCTCCATACCCCCTGATCCCTTTAGCCACAAGGGCCACATCTAACTCCCTCTTAAATATAGCCAATGAACTGGCCTCAACAGTCCCGCCATCCCGGGAATTAACCTCGTGAACCTACGCTGCACTCCCTCAATAGCAAGGATGTCCTTCCTCAAATTTGGAGACCAAAACTGCACACAATACTCAAGGTGTGGTCTCGCTAGGGCTCTATACAACTGCAGGGCCCTAATGAGACCACTAGTTCTCACTCGGGCCCTGCATAACTCTTACATAACTGCAACATGGCCTCCTAACTTCTGTACTCAACTGAATACTCAGTACTGAACTGTTAGTATTTTTTTATTTTTTTTAAATAATTTTATTTATTAGAAGTAGTGTACATTAGAATAATATAAGCCAAAAATAACATAATACATTTCCTGTAACACTTTAAAAATGGAGTAAAGTAAAGAAAGCGAGATAGGATAGTAAGTGTGTGAAAGAGTGATCAAAATAAGACACAAAAAATTCGAAAAAAAGTTAAGAAGTAAGCCATAGAAAAAGAAAAAAAGAAAAAGAAAACAGAAGATATATTCAAAGTAAAAAAAGAGATAAAAGGCATATACCAACTTCGTATTTTTCCTCCCCCCTCACCAGGTCCTGAAACCATTTATTTTCAGAATTCTGTTGCACCTTATACTTGTAGTAAGTCGATAAATGGAGACCAAATCTTTTGGAAATGGTCTGGTTTGCCTGCTAGAAGGGATCTCATATCAACTGTTAGTATTTTCAGCATAGCCCTGTAGTTTTGTTAGATCTATCTCAGATTTCCAGCATTGCTTTTTGATTTTGTCTGATTATTCTCTTTTTAAGCACTTTGGGCGTTGTTAAAATGATAAATGCCAGCGGTTATATTCTGCATCTTACTGCCTGAGCCATGCTTGTCCATGGAAGCATCTGGGATTCTGCACGCACAGCTTTACATTCCGACATCACAGTTCTGTGTGGATATGAAGGTTCCCCATGAGAACCCAGAAGCATGCCATCACAGCTGCTTCCCCAGTACTTATTACTGAAGGTTTACATTTATTATCGTCACGTGTACCAGGGAACACAGAAAAGCTTTTCATTTGCAAGCTATCCAGATGGACCAGATTTCTTGTGTTTAAGAAGGAACTGCAGATGCTGGAAAATCGAAGGTACACAAAAAAGCTGGAGAAACTCAACGGGTGCAGCAGCATCTATGGAGCGAAGGGAATAGGCAGCGTTTCGGGCCGAAACCCTTCTTCAGACTGATGGGGGGTGGGGGGGCGGGGAGAAGAAAGGAAAAAGGAGGAGGAGCCCGAAGGCTGGGGGATGGGAGGAGACAGCAAGGGCTAACAAAATTGGGAGAATTCAATGTTCATGCCCGCAGGATGCAGACTCCCCAAGCGGAATATGAAGCGCTGTCCCTCCAATTTCCGGTGTTGCTCGCTCTGGCCATGGAGGAGACCCAGGACAGAGAGGTCGGATTGGGAATGGGAGGGGGAGTTGAAGTGCTGAGCCACCGGGAGATCAGGTTGGTTATTGCGGACCGAGCGGAGGTGTTCGGCGAAACGATCGCCCAACCTCCGCATGGTCTCACCGATATAGATCTGCTGACATCTAGAGCAGCGGATGCAGTAGATGAGGTTGGAGGAGATACAGGTGAACCTTTGTCGCACCTGGAACGACTGCTTGAGTCCTTGAATGAAGTCGAGGGGGGAGGTAAAGAGACAAGTGTTGCATCTCTTGCGGTTGCAAGGGAAAGTGCCCAGGGAGGGGGTGGTACGGGAGGGAAGGGAAGAATTGACAAGGGAGTTACGGAGCAAATTTCTTGTTTGGTTAAGAGACGCAGTGCAGAAACAGGCCCCCCCCTGGCCCACCGTGTCCGCGCAGACCAGCGATGCCCGTGCATCAACACTATCCTACACACGCGAGGGACAATTTTAAATCTACACCAAGCACCCGTAGTCTGGATGGGAACCAGATATACTGTAAGCAGCCGGATAGACAATAGACAATGGGTGCAGGAGTAGGCCATTCGGCCCTTCCACAAATGCACAAAGAACATGGTCGGGAAAGTACTCCTTCATCCATAGTAGCGGATAAATGTTATCTTTAACAAACCTTATTCATCCTGCAGAGCCTTGCTTAAAAGGGTGATCATTACAGACAATAGACAATAGACAATAGACAATACGTGCAGGAGTAGGCCATTCAGCCTTCGAGCCAGCACCGCCATTCAATGTGATCATGGCTGATCATCCCCAATCAGTACCCCGTTCCTGCCTTCTCCCCATATCCCCTGACTCCGCTATCTTTAAGAGCCCTATCCAGCTCTCTCTTGAAAGCATCCAGAGAACCGGCCTCCACTGCCCTCTGAGGCAGAGAATTCCACAGACTCACCACTCTCTGTGAGAAAAAGTGTCCTCGTCTCCGTTCTAAATGGCTTACTCCTTATTCTTAAACTGTGGCCCCTGGTTCTGGACTCCCCCAACATCGGGAACATGTTTCCTGCCTCTAGCGTGTCCAAGCCCTTATCTGAATGGTGGCCGAATTATCTGAATGGTGGCCGATTAGGAAAAGGGGAGATGCAACGAGACCTGGGTGTCATGGTACACCAGTCATTGAAAGTAGGCATGCAGGTGCAGCAGGCAGTGAAGAAAGCGAATGGTATGTTAGCATTCATAGCAAAAGGATTCGAGTATAAGAGAAGGGAGGTTCTACTGCAGTTGTACAGGGTCTTGGTGAGACCACACCTGGAGTATTGCTCACAGTTTTGGTCTCCTAATCTGCGGAAGGACATTGTTGCCATAGAGGGAGTACAGAGAAGGTTCACCAGACTGATTCCTGGGATGGCAGGACTTTCATATGAAGAAAGTCTTGATAGACTCGGATTGTACTCGCTAGAATTTAGAAGATTGAGGAGGGTTCTTATAGAAAGTTACAAAATTCTTAAGGGGTTGGACAGGCTAGATGCAGGAAGATTATTCCCAATGTTGGGGAAGTCCAGAACAAGGGGTCACAGTTTAAGGATAATGGGGAAATCTTTTAGGACCGAGATGAGAAAATCATTTTTCACACAGAGAGTGGTGAATCTGTGGAATTCTCTGCCACAGAAGGTAGTTCAGGCCAGTTCATTGGCTATATTTAAGAGGGAGTTAGATGTGGCCCTTGTGGCTAAAGGGATCAGGGGGTATGGAGAGAAGGCATGGGATGAGGAGGGATTTATTCAGTCAGAGGGTGGTGAATCTGTGGAATTCTTTGCCACAGAAGGCTGTGGAGGCCAGGTCAATGGATATTTTGAAGGCAGAGAGAGATAGATTCTTGATTAGTACGGGTGTCAGGGATTGTGGGGAGCGGGCTGGGGAATGGGGTTGAGAGGGAAAGATAGATCAGCCATGATTGAACGGTGGAGTAGACTTGATGGGCCGAATGGCCTAATTCTGCTCCTTTCACATGATCTTATGATCCCCTGTTCGGTGTCAAACTTTGTCTTGGTGTTGTTTAATAAAACTTTGTTTGATAAAACTCCCATCAGGTGCCTGAGGAAGTTGTATAGATCCTCGGCTGGTGCAGTTCTGATCTTGCAGCATAACACAAGAGTCTTCATTGTTGACTGGATGTGTAAATAGCAACCTTCTACCCCCACCCCCACCACCACACTCCACCCTCCCTTCTCTCTCCCGGCTGGTTCCCCATCTATCAACTTAATGAGTGTAAACTTCATCTCAATATTTTAGATAAATCATTTTTAATTGTTATCAGAAAAGATGCTAGCAGAACAAATATGGTAATATGGTAATAAATGTCAGAACAATTCATCCTGAACAGTGTATTAATGAATTGCGGGAAATGAATGATTCAGCATGTGCCCGACAGCATCAAGCAACCCTGCATTTATCGGTACTCACAAGGCAATGTCTGCAGAAAATAAGTTTCCAATGGGAAAAGTTACATAATGGTAATGATGGATTTATGCCAGATGAATAGGGAGAAGCTGTTCCCATTATTCCTGATATTATATTTCATTCTGACACAAGAGGCCTTTCTGCCCTTCAAGGCTATGCCAGCTCATCGAGCTAATCAATCAGTACCGTTCCAATAGACAATAGACAATAGGTGCAGGAGTAGGCCATTCGGCCCTTCGAGCCAGCACCTCCATTCAATGTGATCACGGCTGATCATCCCCAATCAGTACCCCGTTCCTGCCTTCTCCCCATATCCCCTGACTCCGCTATCTTTAAGAGCCCTATCTAGCTCTCTCTAGAAGGCATCCAGAGAACCTGCCTCCACCGTCCTCTGAGGCAGAGAAATCCACAGACTCACCACTCTCTGTGTGAAAAAGTGTTTCCTCGTCTCCGTTCTAAATGGCTTACCCCTTATTCTTAAACTGTGGATTCTTAAGTTCTGGACTCCCCCAACATCGGGAACATGTTTCCTGCCTCTAGCGTGTCCAAGCCCTTAATAATCTTATATGTTTCAATAAGATCCATGTAGGAAGAAACTGCAGATGCTGGTTGAAACTGAGGATAGAAGAAGGGTCTCGACCCGAAACGTCACCCGTTCCTTCTCTCCGGAGATGCTGCTGCCTGTCCCGCTGAGTTACTCCAGCTTTTAGTCTCCAACATCAGTACTCTTCCTCTCCATCTCTTCCTGCATAACTCTCTCTCTCTCTCACACACAGATAGACACAAACCTACCGAACAGTGAAAAGCCTGAATAACAGCAGATGTGGAGAGGGTGTTTCCACCAGTGGGAGAGTCTAGGACCAGAGGGCACAGCCTCACAATAAAAGGACGTTCTGTTAGGAACGAGATGAAGAGGAATTTCTTTAGTCAAGAGAGTGGTGAATCTGCGGAATTCAAGACTGTGGAGACCGTGTGAATGAATCTTTTAAAGACGTAGATTGATATAGAGTCTTGATCAGTACGGGTGTCAGGAGTTACGGGTAGAAGGCAGGAGAATGGTGCTGAGAGGGAGAGATAGGTCAACCATGAATGAGTGGCGGAGTAGGCCTGATGGGCCGAATGGCCTAATTGTGCACCTAGAACATGTGACCTTATAAAAGTGCTGGAGATTCAAGATTCAAGAGAGTTTAGTGTCATGTGTCCCAGATAGGACAATGAAATTCTTGCTTTGCTTCAGCACAACAGAACATAGTAGACATGAATACAGAACTAAGCGGGTCATGCAGCGTCTCTAGAGAAAATGGATGGGTGATGTTTTGGATCTGGACCCTTCTACAGGGCTGAGTTACTCCAGCATTTTATGTCTATCTTTGGTACAAACCAGCATCTGCAGTTCCTTTTGATTACATTTATCTCTCTCACACTCCCATTTCCTCCTCCCGATTCTCCTAACATGGATCGTGTACAGGCAGATGACATTAGTTCATCTAGGCATGTTGGTACAGACATTGTGGGGCGAAGGGCCTCTAACTGTGCTGTACTTCTCAATAGATAGACACAAGATGCTGGAGTAACACCGCGGGACAGGCAGCATCTCTGGCGAAAAGGAACGGGTGAGGTTTCGGGTCGAGACCCTTCTTCAGGCCTTTTCTATGTTCTAACATTCACCTATACTGGGAGTGATTGCTGCATCATGGTGCCATCATTCGTGCATTATTCGAAAAACAACTGAAATAGGTTTACATATTGGGCCAAAGGTACAAGTTGGCAATAGACAATAGACAATAGGTGCAGGAGTAGGCCATTCAGCCCTTCGAGCCAGCACCACCATTCAATGTGATCATGGCTGATCATCCACAATCAGTACCCCGTTCCTGCCTTCTCCCCATATTCCCTGACTCCGCTATTTTTAAGAGCTCTATCTAGCTCTCTCTTGAAGGTATCCAGAGAATCGGCCTCCACCTCCCTCTGCAGCAGAGAATTCCACAGATTCAAAACTATCTGGGTGAAAAAGTGTTTCTTCATCTCCACTCTAAATGGCTTACCCCTTATGCTAATGCCCCTGTCCCACTTAGGAAACCTGAACGGAAACCTCTGGAGACTTTGCGCCCCACCCAAGGTTTCCATGTGGTTCCTGGAGGTTTTTGTCAGTCTCCCTACCTGCTTCCACTACCTGCAACCTCCGGCAACCACCTGCAACCTCCAGGAACCGCACGGAAACCTTGGGTGGGGCGCAAAGTCTCCAGAGGTTTCTGTTCAGGTTCCCTAAGTGGGACAGGGGCATTAAACTGTGGCCCCTGGTCCTGGACTCCCCCAACATTGGGAACATGTTTCCTGCCTCTAGCGTGTCCAATCCCTTAATAATCTTATATGTTTCAATAAGAAACCCTCTCATCCTTCTAAACTCCAGAGTGTACAAGCCCAGCTGCTCCATTCTCTCAGCATATGACAGTCCCGCCATCCCTGGAGTTAACCTTGTAAATCTACGCTGCACTCCCTCTATAGCAAGA
Source organism: Amblyraja radiata (assembly GCF_010909765.2). Taxonomy (NCBI): domain Eukaryota; kingdom Metazoa; phylum Chordata; class Chondrichthyes; order Rajiformes; family Rajidae; genus Amblyraja; species Amblyraja radiata. Next base: position 185,276,232 of record NC_045956.1, read on the forward strand.
ATGTCCTTCCTCAAATTTGGAGACCAAAACAGCACACAATACTCCAGGTGTGATCTCACTGGGGCCCTGTACAACTGCAGAAGGACCTCTTTGCTCCTATACTCAACTCCTCTTGTTATGAAGGCCAACATGCCATTTGCTTTCTTCACTGCCTGCTGTACCTGCATGCTTACTTTCAGTGACTGATGAACAAGGACCCCCACATCCCGTTGTACTTCCCCTGTTACTTAAACAGTTCTATGGGCATGGTGAGAAGTTGATGGGCCAAACTTCCTCTTTCTATGATGTAGTTATTCCACAATGTACAAGATGTTGGCAAGGCCGCAATTTAAGTTCAAGTTCAAGTTCACATTTATTGTCACATGGACCAATTGGTACAGTGTCATGTTTGATTTTGGTCACCCTGCTAAAGAAATTCAGCTGGAAAGAGGGGGTGGGAGATTGCAACCTTCACGTGGTCTGCCCTGTTTCGACGGATGCAATCAACCTGGCGTGCACAATCAAATAAGATCAAATAGAACAAGTTGTCCTACAACTTTAGGCTGTGCACGCCATACGCAAGAAGAAGAAGCTGGATAGAGTGCAGAGATGATTTACGAGGATGTTTCCAGGACTCGAGGGCTTGAGCTATGGGGAGAGGTTGGGCAGCCCAGGACTCTATTCCTTGGAGCTCAGGAAGCTGAGGGGTGATCTTAGAGAGGTGTATACAATCATGAGTAGAATACATAGGGTGAATGCACAGTCTTTTACCCAGAATAGACAATAGACAATAGACAATAGGTGCAGGAGTAGGCCATTTGGCCCTTTGAGCCAGCACTACCATTCAATATGATCATGGCTGATCATCCACAATCAGTACCCCGTTCCTGCCTTCTCCCCATATCCCCTGACTCCGCTATCTTTAAGAGCTCTATCTAGCTCTCTCCTGAAAGTATCCAGAGAACCGGCCTCCACCTCCCTCTGAGGCAGAGAATTCCACAGACTTACAATGTGTGTGAAGAATCAAGAACCGGAGCAAATAGGTTTAAGGTGAGAGGGGAGAGAGTTAATATGAACCTGAGGTGCAACCTTTCACACAGAGGGTGGTAGGTATATGAGATCGTGCTGCTAGAGGAAATAATAAGTACTTGGACAGGTACTTGGATAGAAGAGATTGAGAGGGATGTGGGCCAAATGCCAGCTTAGATGGGGCATCTTGGTCTCGATGCACGAGTTAGGCCGAAGTGCCTGTTTCTGCACTGTATGACTCTCTGACTCTTTAAAAAGTGTTATTACATATTGTGCTTTATTATACTTGACTCCGAGATGACCTACCAGGAGATTTACAGTGCAGTTCATGCTGTAGCTTTGGTTTTCATCATTCATCACGGTCCTGTAGTCCAGCAGCCTTTCCAACAGGCCCGTTACCAGGGCAACGAAGGCTTCGCCTTGTTTGGCGAGGTATTGGGATTTCCTGCAAAGCTCCAGCAGTCTGAGGAAAAGAATAAGAGGAAAGAATAAGAAATGGGACAAATTAATTGACTTGTGACAACACCGAAGGAGGCCATTTGGCCTGTCATTTCTATGCCTGCTGCCAGCCAAGCAAATCTGCTGGTCCCATTCACCCTTTATCTATCTTATATTACTAAAACTAAGATCTTGACCGCTTTCAATTTTCTGTTTCATGATTTCCGAGAGAACACCGCCACTTACGGCTGTCATTTTTGGCCACCTCGCTCAGTGTCCCCTTCCGCCAGATTGGACCAGAGGATTTTTCCCATCGATGAAAAATCAGAGAATTATTAATGTTTAAAAGAAAATTGCCATTCTCTCTGCTGCCCCCGCTGGCGGCAGGGGGGAGGGACTATAAAACCCGGATGTGTCGTGCCTCACTCAGTCTCTGCGACACAGAGGAAGCGAGAGGGTCACGGCTCTCTGAGCTGCAAATAACACTGAACGCACGTCTACTCAACGGTGAGTCCCCTCGATGTGGCTTTCAGAAAATGTGTTTTGTTGGCTTGCAAAGTGTTTGCCCAATTGGCTTGGCTTTTAAAAGGCTTTCAGAAAATGTGTTTTGTTGGCTTACACAGTGTTTGCCCAATTGGCTTGGCTTTTAAAGGGCTTTCGGAAAATGTGGTTTGTTGGCTTGCAAAGTGGTTGCCCAATTGGCTTGGCATTTAAAGGGCTTTCAGAAAATGTGTTTTGTTGGCTTGCAAAGTGTTTGCCCAATTGGCTTGGCTTTTAAAGGGCTTTCAGAAAATGTCCTTTGTTGGCTTGTAAAGTGTTTGCCCAATTAGCTTGGCTTTTAAAGGGCTTTCAAAAAATGTGGTTTGTTGGCTTGCAAAGTGTTTGCCCAATTGGCTTGGCTTTTAAAGGTCTTTCAACAATTTTCGGATGGATAAAGCGTGAATAAACATTTTATTAGATCAGGAATGTGTTTAATTGCAAAATTGGTGCTCATTCCGTGACTTCCGCTTAGTAGCAAGATGGCGCCGATTATGTCATTTCCGGTTAGCTGAGTGCGTCATTTCTGGTTCGTGGCAAGATGGCGCTGACTGCAGAAGGCACAGAGTGAAGACGTCGTTGAATAAACCAAGAGAGCTTACTGATCTGTCGTTAACTGTTGGACGTTATTTAAAGCACGTTTTTGCTTCAGCAGCAGCCTCGACAGGAGGCTTTAAACGTTTGAATCATTTGGTTTACACTGTATGTTCACCACATTCTGAAGTTACTTGGCATTTTAGTTGTGTGTATGTATAGGGGGATTGCACTGAGGTCTCCGGGTGAAAGGGCTTGACGAACGGAACCGCTCAATCCGTCTGGAGGACATCGCAGCTTCCGGTATATGTTGTTAATACACGAAACGCGTACTTTCCTACCTGTTAAAAACCGGCAAAATTGTGACTTTTTGCGCTGTAAATAATTGTGGAAGTTAGGGTAACTGTGAGAGACACCTATCCTACTTCAGAATTCAAAAAGTGAAGAGAAATGGAAGTAAAGAGATGCGAGAGCTGAAGGGACAACAACAGCGAAAGTGCTTGGCGAACATTGGCCGTGCCGATATTGGGAATTATCGCGTTTGCTCACTGCATTTCATCAACAGTAAGGCATTAATCCACTGTGTTATGTTGTGTCGTGGACTTTCAGTGTTTGTGCTTTTTTAAAAATTCTATTTTATTTTTAATATGTTTTATTATTTATTTATTTTTATTTTTATTTTTATGATACTGCCTGTAAGGGAAATTCATTTCGTTGTCTCTAACTGAGACAATGACTATAAATTTGAATACAATACAATACAATACAATTATTTGTGTTTTTTCCCCAATAATCATTCAGTCCATCCTCTCCCCCTTCTCTCTCACAGAGTCTGTCACCTGTTTTGGGCAGAATTTCTGGCAGTTTCTCAGCTGCCAGCCTGCCAGGCCCGAGTGACTGTACTGCCAGGCCTCAGTGACTGAGCTGCCTGGCCTCAGTGAGTGAGCTGCCAGCCCAAGAATCCATTCGGCCCACAATGTTCATACTAGCCCTCTGGAAACCAGTCCTTTCGGCCCACAACACCCATACTAGCGCAACAGAAAGCCCCCCCCCCCCCCCACCCCCCACTGGCCAGCAATATTGGAATTGGTGGATAGGTGGAATATTGCGTTGGGTGACTAGCCCTCTCGTGTGATGCTGGGACCCGATGGGTCCCACTTAGTCTGGTATGTATATATGTGTGTGTGTGTGTGGTGTGTGTGCGTGCCTATGCGTGTGCGTACGAGTGTGTGTGTGTGTGTGTGCGTGTGTGTGAGTGTGTGTGCGTGTGAGTGTATGTGTATGTGTGTGCGTGTGTGTGAGTGTGAGTGTGTGTGCCTCTGTGTGTGTGTGTGTGCGTGTGTGTGTGTGTGCGTGTGCGTGTGTGTGCGGGGCTGAAGGACCTGTTTCCATGACTCTGGATAAGGTGAATGGGTACTGTATTTTTCTCAGGGTAGAGGAATGCAGAACTAGAGGGCATAAATTTAAGGTGAGAGGGGAAAGATTGAAGCGAGCTGAAGGGCAATTTCTTCCAACGGATGGCAGCGTGTGTATGGAACAAGCTTTCTGAGAAAGCTGTCAAGATGGGTACAAAGGTGACATTTAAAAGTCATTTTGACAGGTACATTGATAGGAATATTTTTAAGGTAGAGACAGATAGATTCTTAATAAACAAGGAGGTCAAAGGTTACATTTGGTAAGCCAGTTTGGGGACGTGAGGTTACTATCAGAGTAGATAGGACTGTTTTAAATGGCAGAGCAGGTTTGTGGGTGTAGGGTTGCAAATGTTCTCACTCCCAAATAAGTGACAAAAGGTCAAAATACGGGACAAATTCCCCACGGCAATTTGTTGACCGACTGGGCCGTGGCTGGGTGAATGATGAGTTGGCCCGGGTGCTAGACTGCACACAAAGCCCAGCCGGCGGGCCAGCTGAGGAGATTTGCACCAGCCCGCGCGATGTTGCGTGGAAAAGTCCAGCTCCCCATCCAACTAGTGAACCGATGATCGGCCATGAGAAAGAGGGTGGTGTCGGCGGTAAGCGAAGGTCTGAAGATCGGACAGCTGGCCGGGCTGCCGACCGACGGGGCCACGGGCGAGGCGTTGCTGCTGCTGCTGCTGCTGCTGCTGCTGCACTCCATGGGCTGCACTACGTCGGGACGGGTGAGGCGGGGCCAGGCGTGGCGCTCCGACCCGACAGTCCCCTCGACCCAATTAGTAGCGGTCAAATACGGGACAAGGGCGGTCCCGCACGGGACAAACCAATTTAGCCCAATATACGGGATGTCGTGGCTAATACGGGACAGTTGGCAAACCCTAATGGTGAGGCTAACCGCTGGTGACAATACATTAGTTTATCGGCACATTGGTTTAGGTTTTAGTTCATTATTGTCACAGGTACCGAGATACAGTGAAAAACTTTAATTTGCATCCAAAGTGATCAGATTTCCCATCCATAGATACAATCAGTTCAAACGTCAGTGTAATCGAGCAATGGAAAGATGCAGCCTGAAGATGGGTCTCGACCCGAAACATCACCCATAACTACTCTGTTAGAGATGCTGCCTGTCCCGCTGAGTTACTCCAGGCCTTTGTGTCTGTCTTTGGCAATATACAGAGCGCAGAATAGCGTTCTCAGCATGACTCAATGCATGCAATCTGCTACACTCGACTGTACGTACTATACAATGTGCTACATTCCACTATTCTCTGTGGATTGTCACCTTGTCGTGGTGGAGAAGCTTGTGTGGACCTGAGATCCTGAGACTGTCAAGGTCGTAGCAGGTCGCCGAAAAACCGGTGTCTGGACTAATGGGCCCATCCCACAGGCAATTTTTTAGGCGACAGCCGGTGTGAGATAACTTTGAATCATTAAGGAAGCAATAAACATTCCCTCCGCAACTCCCTGGTTAACTCATCCCTTCCCACCCAAACCACCCTCTACCCAGGTACCTTCCCTTGCAACCGCAGAAGATGCAACACCTGTCCCTATACCTCCCCCCTCGACTCTGTCCAGGGACCATGACAGTCCTTTCAGGTGAGGCAGAGATTCACTTGCACCTCCTCCAACCTCATCTACTGTATCCCTTGTTTAAGATGTGGACTTATACATCGGCAAGACCAAACGCAGACTGGGCGATCATTTCGCGGAACACCTTCGCTCAGCCCGCCTGAACCAACCTGATCTCCCGGTTGGTACACAAAAATGCTGGAGAAACTCAGCGGGTGCAGCAGCATCTATGGAGCGAAGGAAATAGGTGACGTTTCGGGCCGAAACCCTTCTTCAGACTGATAGGGGGTTGGGGGGGGGGGGGAGAAGGAAGGAAAAAGGGGGGAGGAGGAGCCCGAGGGCGGGGGGATGGGAGGAGACAGCTCGAGGGTTAAGGAAGGGGAGGAGACAGCAAGGGCTAGCAAAATTGGGAGAATTCAATGTTCATGCCCGCCGGATGCAGGCTCCCCAAGCGGAATATGAGGTGTTGTTCCTCCAATTACCGGTGTTGCTCACTCTGGCAATGGAGGAGACCCAGGACAGAGAGGTCGGATTGGGAATGGGAGGGGGAGTTGAAGTGCTGAGCCACCGGGAGGTCAGGTAGGTTCTTGCGGACCGAGCGGAGGTGTTCGGAGAAACGGTCGCCCAACCTCTTACTCTACTGTGATCTCCCGGTTGCTGGACACTTTAATTCTCCTTCCCATTCCCACACTGACCTTTCTGTCCTCGGTCTCCTCCATTGTCAGAGTGAGGCTAAACACAAATTGGAGGAACAGCATCTCATATTTCGCTTGGGCAGCTTACAGCCCAGTGGTATGAATATTGATTTCTCTCACTTCAGGTAGCCCTGACATTCCCTCTCTCTCTATCCCTTCCCCACCCAAGTTGGGCGGCGCGACTCTCGTCAGCATCGGCCTCTGCAGTCCGTCTGCGTTTTTATTATTTTATGTCTATGTTTTTATGTAGTTTTTGTTATTTTTTGTTGGGGTATGTGTGTGGGGGGGTGGGGTGGGAGGGAGGGGGTAACTTTTAAATCTCTCCCTGCACGGGAGACCCGACCTTTTCTTTGTCGGGTCTCCGTTGTCGTTGGGGCTGCAACGAGGAGCGGCCTCCAACAGGAAGACCGGGGAGCTCTGGTGCCGACTACTCACCTCACCGTCGCGGAGCTGGCCGAGTCCAGAGCGGGTGGAGCAGTGGTGGAGCGCTGCTGCGGCCCGACCTCCGGAGGTTCGGAGGCTGCAACTGCGGGTCTGGCGGACGGCGGCACCGGGAGCCCGCGGGTCCCTGGAGGGAGACCGCTTTTCAGGGCTCCCGCAACGGCGACTTCTCCCGCCCGAGTTGCGGGGTTGAAGAGCTCCTGGAGCGGGGCCTTACATCATCATCCCCGCGCGGCTTGGAATGGCCGCGGGACTCTGCGAGCGCACGCCGGGCGCTCTAACATCAAGAACCCGGTGAGCGACCTTGCATCACCCGGCGTGGCTTTAATGGCCGTGGGACAATTCGCCATCGCCCGCCGGGGGCTTTGACTTTGACTCTGACATCGGGGGGGAGAGTGCAGTGGAGAGATAAGTTTTTTTGGCCTTCCATCACAGCAATGTGATGGATGTTTGTGTAAATTATGTTGTGTCTTGGGTCTATTTGTTTGTAATGCATGGCTGCAGAAACGACATTTCGTTTGGACCTCAAGGGGTCCAAATGACAAATAAATTGTATCGTATCGTATCGTATCGTAAGTTGCACCAACTTCTCGATTTTCACCCAACAAACAGCTTCATCATCGTTACTTTTTTTGCATATCTTTCATTCATTGTTCTTTATCTCTCCGCATCATCGTCTAGATCTCTCGTTTCCCTTATCCCTAACCAGTCTGAAGAAGGGTCTTGACCTGAAACGGCACCCGTTCCTTTTCTCCAGAGACTCTGCCGGTCCCGCTGAGTTACTCCAGCTTTTTGTGTCTATCTGCGGTTTAAACCAGCATCTGCAGTTCCTTTATACACTAAGCAAATGTAACTGCTGGGCTTAAAGGAAAACCAAGCATTGTCCTAGGGCTTGGCAGGAGTTATCAATCACCCAGCACACTCAAATGCTGATAACTGCTCTGACAAGAAGCTTAACGAAGATTTAAAAAATATCAGCAGAACTGTTGTTACGCACAACCAGCTTAAATAAATTGAAGAATTTGCAACTAAAGAGAGGAATGAGACAGAAATCCAATACGTCAGCCCAGGCCATAGTGAGTGGGGAGAACCTTTACCCAATACAAGCGCAAAATAACCCAGAAATGTCAAACTTTACTGACTCCCTCTAATGGCCCTGTCCCACTGTACGAGTTCATTCAAGAGTTCTCCCGAGTTTCCCCTGAATCGAACTCGGAGATTTACGGTAATGGCCGCTCGTCGGTACTCGGGGCTCTCGTGGACATTTATCAACATGTTGAAAAATCTTCACGAGTCTTCACGAGCTTACCGCGTTTCCCGAGTACCTGCCGTTAGCGTTACGAGCCGCTAAGAGACGTCCCCGAGCTCCGACGTACCCGCTACGTTCATTCTACATACTTACCACGAGTTTGATTTTTTTTAAACTCGGGAGAGCTCTTGAATTACCTCGTACAGTGGGACAGGCCCCATAACTCTCATTTTACAGAACTTCTATCCCCTCTCTCCCCATCCCTCCCCCCACCGAAGTGATACTAGTTTCAAAGTCGTCTTGTTGAGTCTCATTGTCTGTAACTCTTTTTCACCTAGCACACAGCTAATACGTGGTGAATAAACAGTTGCTTTATTCAGACATAATAGGTTTGAAATACATACACGTTTGGTCCTTTAACATAATGTAATTGCTGCTGCAGCTGAGCGAGGGTGTTGTCTCAAGCTCAGCTACCTGTCGACTCTTGTACTCCAGGTGAGATCTGCTTCAGTACCAGGACACTACAAACTAGACTAGTTAGTTTAGTTTAATTTGGAGAGACCACATGGAAACAGGCTCTTCGGCCCATTGAGTCCACGCTGACTATCGATCAGACGTGCACACTAGCTCTATGTTAGAGCAAAGAGGTCCTTCTGCAGTTGTACAGAGCCCTAGTGAGACCACACCTGGAGTATTGTATTGTGTGCAGTTTTGGTCTCCTAATTTGAGGAAGGACATTCTTGCTATTGAGGGAGTGCAGCGTAGGTTTACAAGGTTAATTCCCGGGATGGCGGGACTGGCATATGCTGAGAGAGTGGAGCAGCTGGGCTTGTACACTCTGGAATTTAGAAGGATGAGAGGGTATCTTATTGAAACATATAAGATTATTAAGGGTTTGGACACGCTAGAGGCAGGAAACATGTTCCCGGTGTTGGGGGAGACCAGAACCAGGGGCCACATTTTAAGAATAAGGGGTAAGCCATTTAGAAGGGAGAAGAGGAAACACTTTTTCACACATAAAGTTGTGAGTCTGTGGAATTCTCTGCCTCAGAGGTTCTCTGGATGCTTTCAAGAGAGAGCTAGATAGGGCTCTTAAAGATAGCGGAGTCAGGGGATATGGGGAGAAGGCAGGAACGGGGTACTGATTGGGGATGATCAGCCATGATCACATTGAATGGTGGTGCTGGGTCGAAGGGCCAAATGGCCTACTCCTGCACCCATTGTCTATTGTCTATTGTCTATTTATGATGTTTTATTTTTATGGAGAGAACAATCTGCACATGCGCGGTTTAGGTTTTTTTTAAAAGCCGACTGACTGCCTACCCAGAGTAATTACTAACGGCATGTGCCTGAGTGAATGGATTGTTGTTGCGTGCTATCCAGTCAGTGAAAATACAACACGTTATTCCAATCGAGCTGTCCAACGTTGATAGATACAGATAAAGGGAATAACGTTTAGTGCACGATAAAGTCCAGTGAAGTCTGATTAAAGATAGTCCGATGGTCTCCAATGAGGTGGGTGGTAGGTCAGGGTCGCTCTCTAGTTGGTGAGAGGAAGGTTCAATTGCCTGATAATAGCTGGGAAGTACTATAGCTGTCCCTCGATCTGGAGTGCATGCTTTTAAGGTGAGAGGGGCAATGTTTAAAGGTTTGCGGGGCAAGTCTTTTACACAGAGGGCAGTGGGTGCATAGAACACACTGCCAGAGTTGGAGGTGGAAGTGGATATAACTGTGGCGTTGAAAAGGCTTTTGTTTAGGGACATGGATATGCAGGGAATAGAGGGATATCGGTCAAAGAACTGCAGATGCTGGTTAAAATCGAAGGTAGACACAAAATGCTGGAGTAACTCAGCGGGACAAGCAGCATCCCTGGAGAGAAGGAATGGGCAACGTTTTCGGGTCGAGACCCTTCTTCAGGTCACCTGCAGCGGCATAAGATAAGATCGGCATGGTGGCGCAGCGTTAGAGTTGCTGCCTTACAGCGCCAGAGACCCGGGTTCAATCCTGACTATGGGTGCTCTCAGTATGGAGTTTGTCCGTTCTCTCCCTGTAACCGCGTGGGTTTTCTCCAGGTGCTTCATTCCTCCCACACTCCAAAGACATAGAAGGTTTGCCATTTAATTAGCTTCGGTAAAATTGTAAATTGTCTATAGTGTGTAGGATAGACAAGCTAGAGCTAGATAGGGCTCTTAAAGATAGCGGAGTCAGGGGATATGGGGAGAAGGCAGGAACGGGGTACTGATTGGGGATGATCAGCCATGATCACATTGAATGGCAGTGCTGGCTGGAAGGGCCGAATGGCCTACTCCTGCACCTATTGTCTATTGTCTATTGATAGTACCGGGGTTCGCTGGTCGGCCCGTTCCTGTGCTGTCTATGTTAAGCAGAATAGACTCAAGAGGCAGTTTCCATTTCTAAAGTAAAATTCAACTTCACACATATTCTGCAAAAATGAAATTCCGCTGTGAAATTAAATAACGACAAGCTCTGTTATGTTTTCCACAAGCCCACGGAAATTAATCTAAAGGTTAATTCCCTTTTAAAATAAAAATGCACTTTACATCAGCCTCAGCACCCAATTAAAATTCTTTCCTGCAGTGGAAGCTTTTTAATTATTATTTATACATGCCTGTCAAAATACCATTAATAAGGGGATAGAAACAGTGTCAGGCCTGTATTCTTAACTCTAGTGGTGTCGTCACCCATGTGGACTCCAGACTCTGGCTCATTTTGGACATGTTGAAGCCGTCTGTGATCTGGCTCCCACTAATCTATCTTATTTTACAAAAGAGCGATGTCTCTCGCAACCTGGGATGTTCTGACGTACTTTACAGTTAAAGAATTACTTAATGTTATGTGGTTAATAGCGTAAGAGTAATGGGCCTATCCCACTTAGGCGATTTATTTTAGGTGGCTACAGACGACTATGTGGTCGCCACATGTTCGCGGGTGGTTGCCGGGGAGTCGCCTTCATGGTCGTGAGGAGTTCCCGCATTCTGGGAACTAGTCGCGGCCTCATTATGGTCGCCGAGAATTTTTCAACGTTGAACAATTAGCGGCGACTGGAATGAAGCCGCCATGGAGAGTAGCGAGAATTCTCGTGCCGTAGATGGGTCGCCAGGAGGTCCTAGTGGGACATTATTAACATGTTCAAAACATTTCGGCGACGTTCGGTGACAGTGGGCTTGACGCCAATGAGCGTAGCTTGACTTCTCCTGAAGTAGGTGCCGACACCAGCTTGCATTGGTTGTTGTCGCCAGTGCTGACTTCGGTGAATTCCATTGGCGACTACCTACGTCAACCTACGTCAACCGGCGACAGGTACCGGCGGCTGAGTTGTCTTCAGTTGTCTTCAGTTGTCGCTGACAGGGTCGTAGCTTGTGGCGAATGGACGTAGATTGGCTTCGGTTGTCCTAGGTTGTCACCTGTGTGGTCGTAGGTTGTCGTAGGTGTGGTCGTGGGTGGACGTCCTAATGTCCACCCACGACCACACCTACACCTACACCTACACCTACACCTACACCTACACCTACACCTACACCTACACCTACACCTACACCTACACACACACACGCACGCACGCACACACGCACACACATTGCTTCCTTCACCAGCCCGTTATGCAGGCGGGGGACAGGGCAAGCGGGGAGAGCGATGTCTGAGTGAAATTCACACGGTGCAAAGCCAAGGTGATACGGTGATGAACAGGAAGGTTGGCGCTGTAATTAAAATGGCTAAAGCACAATTTAAAAGGGGGGGAGGGGGTGGGGAGAGGGGGGAGAAGGGGGAGACAGGGTGGGAAGAAGGAGTGGAGACAACTTTTAAGTAGCCAGTGATACACGGCTGTGAAGCTCGGCGGACATTTAACATTATCGGTCGGTTATCCTTGGTTCTGAAAACTACTGCTTACGTTTTTTTCCCCAATGAGCCAATGAAATTCACCGGTCAGCACCGGCTACAACCTACGAGAACCTTCAACCTCCTGGCAACCCACTAGGACCTCCTGGTGACCCACCCACGGCACGAGAATTCTCGCTACTCTCCATGGCGGCTTCATTCTAGTCGCCACTAATTGTTCAACATGTTGACAAATTCTCGGCGACCATAATGAGGCCGTGACTGGTTCCCAGAATGCGGGAACTCCTCACGACCATGAAGGTGACTCCCCGGCAACCACCCGCGAACATGTGGCGACCATAGTCTCCTGCAGTCGCCTAAAAAGTCGTCTAATGGTCCGGTCCCACTTACACGACTTTTTCGACGACTGCCGGCACCCGTCACAGGTCGTTGCAGGTCGGTGAAAATTTTCAACACGTTGAAAATTCAGCGGCGACCAGAAAGACGCTACGACTCTTTGGGCGACTGAGGAGACGACTCACGACCGTACAGGCGACATGTCGCGGGGTGAAGCCTGTACGGTCGTGAGTAGTCGCCCAAAGAGTCGTACCTTGTTCTGGTCGCCGCTGGATTTTCAACATGTTGAACCCGGGACTCTGGCGCTGTGAGGCAGCAACTCTACCGCTGCACCACCATGCCGCCCCATTGATATGGCAAAAAAACTCAACTTGACTTGGAAGATCTGTGGAAGCTTCTGCAGTTCACAGTCTGAAGAAAGGTCTCGACCCGTAACGTTACCTGCTCCTTCTCTCCAGAAATGCTGCCGGACCCGCTGAGGTAGCCCACAGAAGCGTAATTAATGCACAGAATCTGCGAGGAAGTCAGACATCCTCAGGATCGCTTTAGATGAAGGATCACAAAGCCGCCAGTGTTTTAACCATTGAAACCAGAGTGATGAGTCTGTTTCATATCATTGCTGTTGGGGAAGTAATTACATAAATTTGGAAACCTAAATAAATATCATCTCCTTAATGGCCACCAGCAAGCTGCCAGATGGTCATAAAAAAACAATCTGGTTCACAAACGTCCTGCAGGCCAGCACGTTGGCACAACTGGTATGTTAGCTTTCATAGCAAAAGGATTTGAGTATAGGAGCAGGGAGGTTCTACTGCAGTTGTACAGGGTCTTGGTGAGACCACACCTGGAGTATTGCGTACAGTTTTGGTCTCCAAATCTGAGGAAGGACATTATTGCCATAGAGGGAGTGCAGAGAAGGTTCACCAGACTGATTCCTGGGATGTCAGGACTGTCTTATGAAGAAAGACTGGATAGACTTGGTTTATACTCTCTAGAATTTAGGAGATTGAGAGGGGATCTTATAGAAACTTACAAAATTCTTAAGGGGTTTGACAGGCTAGATGCAGGAAGATTGCTCCCGATGTTGGGGAAGTCCAGGACAAGGGGTCACAGCTTAAGGATAAGGGGGAAATCCTTTAAAACCGAGATGAGAAGAACTTTTTTCACACAGAGAGTGGTGAATCTCTGGAACTCTCTGCCACAGAGGGTAGTCGAGGCCAGTTCATTGGCTATATTTAAGAGGGAGTTAGATGTGGCCCTTGTGGCTAAAGGGATCAGGGGGTATGGAGAGAAGGCATGTACAGGATACTGAGTTGGATGATCAGCCATGATCATATTGAATGGCGGTGCTGGCTCGAAGGGCCGAATGGCCTACTCCTGCACCTAATTTCTATGTTTCTATGTTTCTATGTATCGTTGCTGCCTTGCAGCGCTCACAGTGCCAGAGACCCGGGTTCCATCCCGACTACGGGCGCTGTCTGTACGGAGTTTGTACGTTCTCCCCGTGACCTGCGTGGGTTTTCTCCGAGATCTTCGGTTTCCTCTCACATTCCAAAGTCGTGCAGGTTTGTAGGTTAATTGGCTTGGTGTAAATGTAAAATGTCCCCAGTCTGTGTAGGACAGCGTTAGTGTGCGGGGATCACCGGTTGGCGCGGGCCCGGCGGGACGAAAGGCCTGGTTACGCGCGCTATCTCTAAACTAAACTAGGAGAAGAACATCTGCCACACGGAATATGGAACAGTAACAGGCCCTTCAGCCCACAATGTCTGTGCCAAGAATGATGCCAATAAGAGCTATTGAGGGAGTGCAGTGTAGGTTTACAAGGTTAATTCCCGGGATGGCAGGACTGTCATATGCTGAGAGAATGGAGCAGCTGGGCTTGTATATTCTGGAGTTTAGAAGGATGAGAGGGTATCTCATTGAAACATATAAGATTGTTAAGGGCTTGGACAAGCTAGAGGCAGGAAACATGTTCCCGATGTTGGTGGAGTCCAGAACCAGGGGCCACAGTTTAAGAATAAGGGGTAAGCCATTTAGAACGGAGACGAGGAAACACTTCTTCACACAGAGAGTGGTGAGTCTGTGGAATTCTCTGCCTCAGAGGGCGGTGGAGGCAGGTTCTCTGGATGCTTTCAAGAGAGAGCTAGATAGGGCTCTTAAAGATAGCGGAGTCAGGGGATATGGGGAGAAGGCAGGAACGTGGTACTGATTGTGGATGATCAGCCATGATCACATTGAATGGCAGTGCTGGCTCGAAGGGCCGAATGGCCTACTCCTGCACCTATTGTCTATTGTCTATTGTCTATTGATTGGTAGGAGAACTGGGAAGGCGGAGGTGGATGGAGAGAGAGGGGAAGCAAGGGCTACTTGAAGTTAGAGAAGTCTATGTTAATGTCTATGCTAATGGGCGGAGCACCAAGGCAAATTCCTTGTATGTGAATACTTGGCCAATAAACATACTTACTTTACTTACTTACTTACTTACTTACTTACTGCTGGGGTATAAGCTGGAACTGTGAGGTGCTGCTCCTCCAGAAAGGTCAGATTGGGAATGGGAGGGGGAGTTGAAGTGTTTAGCAACAGGGAGATCAGGTAGGTTAGCGCGGACTGAGCGGAGGTGTTGAGCGAAACGATCGCTGAACCTGCGCTTGGTCTTGCCGATGTACAGGAGTTTATTGGATTTTACCTTGCACTAAACATTACTCCCTGTATCTGTACACTGCGGATAGCTTGATTTGTAATCGCGAACAGTCTTTTCGTTGACTGGATACCACACCAGAAAAAAGCTTTTCACTTCAGCTTCACACATGACAAAAGCAGATTAAACTAAGCAAAACCACACAAAACAATCACTCACATCTTTTGAAAGAGCATCTGGTACTGCTCATCTCCTCGACCTCCTTCCACTTCGTGGTCTAGGTTCTTGATAATTTCATCCTCAAACTGAAAAAGAACACAGAAACAGCCAAACGATAAGAAGGTTTAAACAAAACCAGTAACGGCAATGAGACTGGCATTGGGCAAATGCAAGATGGTGTGTCTTTGTGTGACTCGGCTTGTACTCGCTAGAATTTAGAAGATTGAGGGAGGATCTTATAGGAACTTACAAAATTCTTAAGGGGTTGGACAGGCTAGACGCAGGAAGATTGTTCCCGATGTTGGGGAAGTCCAGGACAAGGAATCACAGTTTAAGGATAAGGGGTAAGTCTTTTAGGACCGAGATGAGAAAATCATTTTTCACACAGAGAGTGGTGAATCTGTGGAATTCTCTGCCACAGAAGGTAGTTGAGGCCCCATTCCCTATCACCCCCAATCCTCTTTCTCTATTCCCACACACGTGATGACGCGCTTCGACACAGGCTGCGGGGGGGGGGGGGGGGGGGGGGGGGGGGGGGGGGCTGGTGCTGGGGCTGGTGCAAAGGCATATGTAAATGGATCCATTCCGATTGGACATCTGTGTGCATTGGGCATTGTGACATCACACGATGGAACGTTCACCAACATTCTATGGGTGAGAATTGTTTTATATTGAAATTTTGGGGGGGGGGGGGAGAAGGATTTTATTAAAAATGTGTACATAAACACGACGAAATGTAATCAGGAGTGGATACTGCAAATACTGGTAAATCGAAGGTAGACACAAAATGCTGGAGAAACTCAGCGGGTGAGGCAGCATCTCTGGAGAGAAGGAATGGGTGATGTTTCGGGTCAAGACCCTTCTTCAGACTGATGTCAGGGGAGGGGGCGGAACTAGGATAGAATGTAGGTGGAGACAGTAAGACTGATGGGAGAACTGGGAAGGGGAAGGGGATGGAGAGAGAGGGAAAGCAAGGGCGATCTGAAGTTAGACAAGTCAATGGGGTGTAAACTTCCCAAGCAAAGTATGAGGTGCTGTTCTTCCAATTTGCGCTGGGCCTCACTCTGACAATGGAGGAGGCCCAGGACAGAAAGGTCAGATTGGGAATGGGAGGGGGAGTTGAAGTGCTGAGCCACCGGGAGATCAGGTAGGTTAAGACGGACTGAGCGGAGGTGTTCAGCGAAACGATCGCCAAGCCTGCACTTGGTCCTGCTGACAATAGGTGCAGGAGTCTGGGGCTTGGACACCGGGAGAGAAGTGGTGAACAGGGGAAAGAAAAGACTTTGCCTTCCATCACAGTGGGTTCACTGTGATGGATGTTTGTGTGAATTAAATTGTGTGTATGTCTAGGAAATTGTCTTTGTTTGTATGGCTGTGGAAACAGAATTTCGTTTGAGCCTCACTGAGGCTTAAATGACAATAAATTGTATTGTATTGTATTGTATTGTATTGTATTGTAGGAGTAGGCCGTGGCCCTTTGAGCCAACACCGCCATTCAATGTGAGAGAAATGTTATTTATCTTATATATTTATTTGGGTCCTTGTGCACAATTGTTCCAAGAATGTGGCTGGTTTAGTTCAGTTTAGAGACACAGCATGGAAACACATGCAGGAAGGAACTGCAGACGCTCGTTTACACCAAAGATAGACACAAAACGTTGGAGTAACTCAATGGGTCGGACAGCATCACCGGAGAAAAGGAACGGGTGACGTTTCAGGCCAAGACCCTTCTTCAGTGTCTAACTCCAGCATGGCGACACACTCTTTGACTCACCAGGTCCACGCCAACCATCGATCACCCGTTCACGCTAGTCCCATGTTATCCCCCTTTTAGCATCCACTTCCCACACACTAGGGGGGACAATTAACGGAGGCCAATTAACCCACACAAACCAAATTCTATGTCTTACGGTGTTATGGCCTCATGGAGTTAGACAATAGACGATAGGTGCAGGAGTAGGCCATTCGGCCCTTCGAGCCAGCACCGCCATTCAATGTGATCATGGCTGATCATCCCCAATCAGTACCCCGTTCCTGCCTTCTCCCCATATGTTGTCCCTCATAGAGTTGTCCATCATCTCCAAAGGCGGGCACGGTGGCGCAGCGGCAGAGTTGCTGCCTTACAGCGCTTGCAACACCAGAGACCCGGATTCGATCCCGACTACGGGTGCTGTCTGTACGGAGTCTGCACGTTCTCCCCGTGACCGCGTGGGTTTTCTCCGAGATCTTCGGTTTCCTTTCACACGCCAAAGACGTGCGGGTTTGTAGGTTAAGTGACTGGGTGTAAAGGTAACATTGTCCCCGGTGTGTGTAGGATAGTGTTAATGAGTGGGGATCGCTGGTCAGCATGGACTCGGAGGGGCCGAATGGCCTGTTTCCACACTGTATCTCTAAACTGAAACTCACGGGTACATAAACCCTCCCAACCCCCACAGCACGGCAACGATGAACATCTTCACGCCACTAAACACACGGTAGCGCCCGCAACTGTAGCTGCAAATATGAATCAATAATAAGTCAGGCCAATTAACATTTAAATTAAGCACCCACCAGCCCCTTCAGACGTGCCCGTGATATTTATTCCTGTAATTGGTCACCTAAGTGGCAGCGAGACATGGGACTTATGCAGATGCAGTCGGATGAAGCTGAGGTAATGGCTGTAATTTCTCTTAATGGGGCAGGTAATTGAATCCACCAGCCTCTTTGCTGCACGTCAGTCTTGTCGAGTTTGATTTCTATCTCTTCCTTTGAGTAAATAAATACAAAGTATGATTGGCTCGGGTATAGATTTTTCAGTTCTATCTAATTAGCTGGACTGTGGTATCTGACCAAAGCCAGGTTTTTTTTCTCCGCTGCTATCAGACCACCGAAGGGCCGGTCCCACGAGCATGCGACTGCATGCGGAGGTTGAGTGATCCTGTACGAGTTGACGTTAAGTTCGCGGGAAGTTCGCGCGTGACGTACGGCATCAAGACGCTGATGGTGTCGTAGATGGCGTCGAGACGGTGCGTATGGCCACAATGCGGCTGCGGGCCGGCAGGCCGTTGCCGCGCGGAATTTTTGAACACGGTCAGTTTTTCGGAGCCCCACGCGATGTCGGGACCAGCTCCGCACAACTCCATACGGCTCCGGCGATCGAAGTGGGACCGGCCCCGCGAGGCCGTACGGCTCAAGCGACCACGTTAGGTCACGCTTGCCGTTTGGAGTCGCATGCTCGTGGGACAGGCCCTTAAGTCTCACAAGCCAGCGTGTGGTCCCGATCTTCCAATCTACCCCAGTTTGGACCTCGCGCTTTGTTTTTAATCTGACCATTCTCCGCAGCTGACAGTAGACAAAAATGCTGGAGAAACTCGGCGGGTGAGGCAGCATCTATGGAGCGAAGGAAATAGGCGATGTTTAGGGTCGAAACCCTTCTTCAGACTGAGGACTCGACCCGAAACGTCGCCTATTTCCTTGGCTCCATAGATGCTGCCTCACCCGCTGAGTTTCTCCAGCATTTTTGTCTACCTTCGATTTTGCCAGCATCTGGAATTCTTTCTTGAACATTCTCTACACTATATTCTGTGCTCTGGAATTTTTCTCTTTGCATTATCAATTGTACTAGGCTTGACTGTATTAACAAAACAGGCCCTTCAGCCCAACTTGCCCACACCGGCCAACATGGCCCATCTACACTAGTCCCACCTGCCTGCGTCTGGCCCATATCCCTCCAAACCTGTCCTATCCATGTACCTGTCTAAATGGTTCATAAATGTTGTGATAGTAACTGCCTCAACCACCTCCTCCGGCAGCTCGTTCCATACACCCACCGCACCTGAGTTCACACCCCAGCGGTATGAACATTGACTTCTCTAACTTCAAGTAGCCCTTGCTTTCCCTCTCTCGCCCCTTCCCCTTCCCAGTACTTCCGCCAATCTTACTATCTCCGACTACATTCTATCTCTGTCCCGCCCCCTACCCCGACATCAGTCTGAAGAAGGGTCTTGACCCGAAACGTCACCCATTCTTTCTCTCCAGAGATGCTGCCTGTCCCGCGGAGTTACTCCAGCATTTAGTGTCTACCTTGAGTTAACCCTCAGGTTCCTATTAAATCTTTCCCCCCGCTCACCTTAAACCTACGTCCGCTGGTTCTCGATTCCCCTACTCTGGGCAAGAGACTCTGTGCGTCTACCCGATCTATTCCTCTCATGGTTTTATACACCTCTATAAGATCACCCCTTGTTCTCCTGCGCTCCATGGAATAGAGTCCCAGCCTGACAAACCTCTCCCTATAACTCAGACCCTCTAGTCCTGGCAACATCCTCGTAAAACTTCTCTGCACCCTTTCAAGCTTGACAACACCTATAACACGGTGCCCTGAGCTGAACACAATATTCTAGATTCTTAAACAACTCCCGACATCTTCTATATTAAATACTCTGACTGATGAAGGCCAATGTGCCAAAAGCCTTTTTGACCACCTGAGACTCGACCTATCGTACACACTCGGGACAATTTACAGAAGCCAATTATCCCACAAACCTGCCGTCTTTGGAACGTGGGAAGAAACCGGAGCACCAGGGAAAAACCCCTGGCAGTCACGCGGGGAGAACGTACAAATTCCGTACAGACAGTACCCGTCGCCAGGATCGAACCTGGGACTCTGACTCTACCGCTGCGCCACCGTGCCGCCCTTATTCTTCTCAATTCCTCTTCTCAAGCTCTGGACAAACAGATTATCTGGCCTTCCTAATGGCTGCCTGCGTGGTCTTGCTAAGCATGAAAAGATGGCCACTACAACCAGCCTTAGACAGACACAAAATGCTGGAGTAACTCAGCGGGACAGGCAGCATCTCTGGAGAGATGGAATGTGTGACGTTTCGGATCGAGACCCTTCTTCAGACTCAGGGGAAAGGAGACCGAGAGATCTGAAGGGTAAGATGTGAAAACAAGAGATCAAAGGGGAAGTAGATCAAGGAAAATGTGGAATGGATCATTGTACATTTTCCTTGGATCATTGTTAGCTGAGGGGGAAGGTGACAACGAGGCATTTCCTTCTCTCCAGAGATCCTCCTGAGTTACTCCAGCATTCTGTGTCGGTCTTCGGTGTAAACCAACATCTGCAGTTCCTTCCTACACATTTTGTCTACAACCAGCCACTTGTCTTGGCACTGTAATGGGCCTGTCCCACAGGCTAATTTTAGGCAACTGCCAGCGACTGTCATAGTCGTAGCAGGTCGCCGAAAAACCGGTGACTGGACCCCCCCTTCGACATAAAATTTGAAATAAAATCAACAACAAAAAACGAAGTCTGCACCAGCGACAATCTACGTTAACCTGGCGACAACCAGGTTCATGAATAGCTACTTCCCCACAACCATCAGGCTATTAAACCTGGCTCAGACAAAACTCTGAACATTAATAACCCATTATCTGTTATTTGCACTTGATCAGTTTATTTATTCATGGGTGTATATATTTATATAATGGTATATGGACACACTGATCTGTTTTGTAGTCAATACCTACTATGTTCTGTTGTGCTGAAGCAAAGCAAGAATTTCATTGTCCTGTCAGGGACACATGACAATAAACTCTCTTGAATCTTGAATCTTGAACCTTGGTCGCCACATGTTCGCGGGTGGTTGCCAGGGAGTTGCCTTCATGGTCGTGAGGAGTTCCCGTATTCTGGGAACTAGTCGCGGCCTCATTATGGTCGCCGTGAATTTTTCTACATGTTGGAAAATTAGCGACGACCAGAATGAAGCCGCCATGGAGAGTAGCGAGAATTCTCGTGCCGTAAGTGCAGTGGTAGTGGGTCGCCAGGAGGTCGGAGGTTGGCGTAGGTTCTCGTAGGTTGTCGCCGGTGCTGACCGGTGAATTTCATTGGCTCATTGAGAAAAATATATCGTAAGCAGTAGTTTTCAGAACCAAGGATAACCGACCGGTAATGTTAAATGTCCGCCGAGCTTCACAGCCGTGTATCTCTGGCTTCTTAAAAGTTGTCTCCACTCCTTCTCTCCCCTCCTGTCCCCCCCCCCTCCCTCCTTTAAAGGAATCGCATGACCCTTCCCGTACACTGTGCTTTAGCCGTCTTAATAACAGCGCCAACCTTCCTGTTCATCGCGGTGTGTGTCTGTGTCACCTTGGCTTTGCACCGTGTGAATTTCACTCAGACAGCGCTCCCCCCGCTTGCCCTGTCCCCCGCCTGCATAACGGGCTGGTGAAGGAAGCGATGTGTGTGTGTGTGTGTTTGTGTGTGCATGCGTGCGTGCGTGCGTGTGTGTGGTGTGCGTATGTGTGTGCGTGCGTGTTCGTGAGTGTGTGTGAGTGTGTGTGTGTGTGTGTGTGAGTGTGTGTGTGTGTGTGTGTGTGTGTGTGTGTGTGTGTGTGTGTGTGTGTGTGTGTGTGTGTTTGCGTGTGTGTGTGTGTGTGTGTGTGTGTGTGTGTGTGTGTGTGTGTGTGTGCATGCATGCGTGCGTGCGTGCGTGTGTGTGAGTGTGTGTGTGTGTGTGAGTGTGTGTGTGTGTGTGTGTGTGTGTGTGTGTGTGTGTGTGTGTGTGTGTGTGTGTGTGTGTGTGTGTGTGTGTGTGTGTGTGTGTGTGTGTGTGTGTGTGTGTGAGTGTGTGTGTGTGTGAGTTCCACTCTGACAGTCGCTGTTCCTGTTGCCGGTTTTTTAAGGGGACTGCCGGCAACTTAACAGTCGCCTGAAAAATGGCGTAAGTGGGACAGGCAGCAACTCGAATGCTGCACCACTGTGCCGCCCCATGTACTGTTCTGCGTTCTATGTAACACAAAAGTTATGACCTTTGCAGCCCCTTGGGACGGAGAACTCCAGAGATTAATTGCAATTTCTGTCTGAACCTTTTGACTAGTCCGACACTACCCAATACAAGCCTCCAGGGAGTAGCAAAGAGAAGAAGTCTAACTTGAACAAAGGTAAAAGTGTATTAGACGTATATATTACAGGCAAGTCAGGGGACTGGAATGACATGAAAGTGAGCAGATTTACTTGGAAACCATGGAGTCACATTGAGGTCGCACTACATAAATATGAGAAAAGTGAAGCATCAACTTCCATTATGTTCTGCAGAGATATTAATTAAATTCTCCAGTTGCTCAGCAGTGACCTATGATTTATTTATGCCTTCTTATTTTTCATAAGTACCTCAGTGAATTTTTCGATATCAGCACTAAATTTCAATAAAACATATCAACAGAGGATTGCATCTGAGTGGGATTAGTGGAATGATTCTTGTGGAATGTTCGAAGTGAGATGCGGAGGAATTTTTTCAGCTGGAGCATGGTGCATCTGTGGGATTCATTGCCGCCAATGAATGTGTCGGCACCATGGATGCGTGAAGGGGGGTGTCAACAGCGGCGAGGCCTCGCGCCGATGAGGCGTGGGGCGGTGGCGGCCATGGCGGGACTGTCATATGCTGAGAGAATGGAGCAGCTGGGCTTGTACACTCTGGAGTTTAGAAGGATGAGAGGCGATCTCATTGAAACATATAAAATTGTTAAGGGTTTGGACACGCTAGAGGCAGGAAACATGTTCCCGATGTTGGGGGAGTCCAGAACCAGGGGCCACAGTTTAAGAATAAGGAGTAAACCATTTAGAACGGAGATGAGGAAAAACTTCTTCACCCAGAGAGTTGTGAGTCTGTGGAATTCTCTGCCTCAGAGGGTGGTGGAGGCAGGTTCTCTGGATGCATTCAAGAGAGAGCTAGATAGGGCTCTTAAAAATAGCGGAGTCAGGGGATATGGGGAGAAGGCAGGAACGGGGTACTGATTGGGGATGATCAGCCATGATCACATTGAATGGCGGTGCTGGCTCGAAGGGCCGAATGGCCTCCTCCTGCACCTATTGTCTATTGTCTATTGTCTATTGTGTACAGATTTGGTCTCCAAACTTGAGGAAGGACATTCTTGCTATTGATGGAGTGCAGCGTAGGTTCATGATGTTAATTCCCAGGATGGTGGGATTGCCATATGTTGATAGATGGAGCGGCTGGACTTGTATACTCTGGGGGGGGAGAGAACAAAAGAAGGAGTTGGCGGCGTTTTGTAACTCTGTCAGCGTGGTCACGTGTGGCAATGAAGCATTCCTATTCCACCGAGGGCTGTGGAGGCCAAGTCAATGGATATTTTAAAAACGGAGATTGACAGATTCTTGGTAAGGGTGTCGAGGGTTATTGCCAGGAGAACGGGGTTGAGATGGGAAAGATAGATCAGCCATGATTGAATAGCGGAGTAGACTTTAGTTTAGTTTAGTTTGGAGATACAGCGTGGAAACAGGCCCTTCGGCCCACCGGGTCTGTGCCGGCCCAGCGATCCCCGTACATCAACACTACCCTACACCCACCAGGGACAATTTTTATTTTTTACCAAGCCAATTACGTCTTTGGAGCATAGGAGGAAACCGAAGAACTCTGAGAAATCCCACGCAGGTTACGGGGAGAACGTGCAAACTCCGTACCCGTAGTCGGGGTCGAACTCGGGTCTCCGGTGCTGCATTTGCTGTAAGGCAGCAACTCTACCGCTGCACCACCGTGACTGCATAATTGACATGAATTATGACATGATTTCATTCATTTTCCGTTCTCAACTTCCCGATGGCTAGAATGTTACAGGAGTCCACATGAACATTACAGGGAAGAAAGATGATGAACATGGAGTTGTACGGTA
Source organism: Amblyraja radiata (assembly GCF_010909765.2). Lineage (NCBI taxonomy): Eukaryota > Metazoa > Chordata > Chondrichthyes > Rajiformes > Rajidae > Amblyraja > Amblyraja radiata. The sequence goes on from NC_045956.1 coordinate 185,299,839, forward strand.
TAGACACAGGCTTTTCCACCCACCGTGTCCATCCCGACCATGAGGTCCCCATCCACCCTATTTTGGATAGGAAAGACAATAGACAATAGGTGCTGGAGCAGGCCATTCGGCCCTTCAAATCAGCACCGCCATTCAATGTGATCATGGCTGATCATCCACAATCAGTACCCCGTTCCTGCCTTCTCCCCCATATCCCCTGACTCCGCTATCTTTAAGAGCTCTATCAAACTCTCTCTTAAAAGCACCCAGAGAACCGGCCTCCACTGCTTTCTGAGGCAGAGAATTCCACAGAATCACAACTCTCTGTGCGAAAAGGTTTTTCCTCGTCTCCGTTCTAAATGACCGACCCCTTATTCTTAAACTGTGGCCCCTGGATCTGGACTCCCCCAACATTGGGAACAGTTTCCTGCCTCTAGTGTGTCCATAGAAACATAGAAACATAGAAAATAGGTGCAGGAGTAGGCCATTCGGCCCTTCGAGCCTGCACCGCCATTCAATATGATCATGGCTGATCATCCAACTCAGTATCCCATCCCTGCCTTCTCTCCATACCCCCTGATCCCTATAGCCACAAGGGCCACATCTAACTCCCTCTTAAATATAGCCCAATTCCTTAATGATCTATGTTTATATAAAATTCCCTCTCGTCCTTTTAATTCCAGAATATACAAGCCCAACCGCTCCTATATATCAGCATATGACAGTCCCGCCATCCTGGGAAATAACCTCGTGAACCTACGCTGCACTCCCTCAATAGCAAGAATGTCCTTCCTCAAATTTGGAGACCAAAACTGCACACAATACTCCAGGTGTGGTCTCACTGCAGCCCTGTACAACTGCAGAAGGACCTCTTTGCTCAACTCCTCTTGTTATGAAGGCCAACATGCCTTTAGCTTTCTTCACTGCCTGCTGTACCTGCATGCTTACTTTCAGTGACTGATGAACAAGGACCCCCCAGATCTCATTTATTTCCCCTTTTCCCAACTGACACCATTCAGATAATAATCTACCTTCCTGTTTTTGCCACCAAAGTGGATAACCTCACATTTATCCACATGAAACTGCATCTGCCATGCATCTGCTCACTCGCCCAACCTGTCCAAGTCACCCTGCATCCTCAAAGCATCCTCCTCACAGTTCACACTGCCACCCAGCTTTGTGTCATGTGCAAATTTGCTAATGTTACTTTTAACCTCTTCATCTAAATCATTGATGTATATTGTAATAGCTGTGGTCCCAGCACCGAGCCTTGCGGTACCCCACTAGTCACTGCCTGCCATTCTGAAAGGGACCCGTTAATCCCTAATCTTTGTTTCCTGTCTGCCAACCAATTTTCTATCCATGTCAGCACTCTACCCCCAATACCATGTGCCCTAATTTTGCCCACTAATCTCCTATGTAGGACCTTTGTAAAAGGCTTCCTGAAAGTTCAGGTACACTACATCCACTGGCTCTCCCTTGTCCATTTTCCGAGTTACATACTTAAAAAATTCCAGAAGATTAGCCAAGCATGATTGCAAATACCCACCACCCTCTGTGTGAAAAGTTTGTCCCTCAGGTTATTTATTCTGCTATGTTTTCAAGAGATATTTATAAATAGCTCTTTGGGCTAAGGGAATCAGGGGAAATGGGGAGAAGGCAGGAACGGGGAACTGATTTTGGATGATCAGCCGCAATCATATTGAATGGTGGTGCTGGCTCGAAGGGCACAAACACACACAAACAAACACACACACACACACATAAACAGACACACACACACACACACACACACACACACACACACACACACACACACACACACACACACACACACACACACACACACACACACACACACACACACATCGCGAAGGTGGGGGCCAGGGACAGTGGAGGAACGCTGTCTACGGGATGAAGATGAAGGTAAACGGCTGCCACAGAGCACGGTGAGTCCTTTAGAGAGCGCGGAAGGGTGGGGGGGAGGAGAAGGGGAGAGAAGGAGAGAGAAGGAATGGAGACATTTTTAAGAAGTTTAATAAAGTTTAGCGGGCATTTTAGTGGTGGGTCCTTCTAGGTCGTGAAACTCCAATGAACCCATCAAAATGGCCGGTCATCGATGAAGATGGCCTTCGACTGCCTGTAAGTAAATAGCGACCCCACTCCACTGGCAACCTATTTTTAGTCGAGGTCGGTTTTGATTTTGTTGAAATAATCGAAGCAACCTAGATGAAGCCTCGACTACGCGGAAACCACTTTCGACCATTAGGGAGAGTGACCAAAACCTCCGGGAACCTCACGGAAACCTTGGATGCTGCCTCACCCCCTGAACGGAAACCCAGCGGGTGAGGCAGCATCTATGGAGCGAAGGAATAGGTGACGTTTCGGGTCAAAACCCTTCTTCAGACTTCAGGGGTGGGGGCGGGAAGAAGAAAGGAAGAGGCGGAGACAGTGGGCTGTGGGAGAGCTGGGAAGGGGAGGGGAAGGAGGGAGAAAGCAGGGACTACCTGAAATTGGAGAAGCCAATGTTCATACCGCTGGGGTGTAAACTACCCAGGTGGAATATGAGGTGCTGCTCCTCCAATTTGCGGTGGTCCTCACTCTGGCCATGGAGGAGGCCCAGGACAGAAAGGTCGGATTCGGAATGGGAGGGGGAGTTGAAGTGCTGAGCCACCGGGAGATCAGGTTGGTTAATGCGAACCAAGCGGAGGTGTTGGGCAAAGCGATCGCCAAGCCTGAGCTTAGTCTCAATTCTATATTAGACCAATTCTATATTATCATTCATCTATCCACATGGTTAATGATGTTAATGTCAAAAGCATTCAGGGAAGGAATAAAGGAGGTGCCAGTGTGGGGGGGGTAGAACAAAGGGGGACCTGTTGCGGGGGGTACTCTGTAACTCTGTCAGCGCCCATTATGTGGCGATTATTTGCATACCGTGGATACGCAAGCAAAGAATCTCACCGTGATTTATCACATGTGACAATAAAGTATTGATGACGTGTTCATCCTTACCGTTCTGAAGTCGCCTTTGTACTGATACTCGCATTGCATCATGTCGAAGAAGATGGGAATGGTGGACTTTCGCAGCTCCACCTCTGGGATGAGGGTCATCTCCAGAATTGGCCCCACCAGTCCTGGAATGAATCGGATCTTGTGTTGACCTGTGGAGGGAGAGGGGAAGGTAAACGTCCGGTATAATCCCACGACAAACGTAACTCCGTTTCCACCTGGGGGGTGAACCGACCCGACCAGCTGTGACCTGCGCCAGATACTGGCAGAACAACATTTGAGATTGCAACGGACTCGAAGAAGAAGAACCTGGGGGGTGTGAGGGGCAGTCTGATCCCAGAACCCAGAGGGCAGTCACGGTGGCACGCCGGTAGATTCGTTGCCTTACAGCGCTTGCAGCACCGGAGGCCAGTGTTCGATCCCGACTACGGGTGCTGTCTGTCTGAAGAAAGACTGGATAGACTCGGCTTGTACTCGCTAGAATTTAGAAGATTGAGGGGGGGGATCTTATAGAAACTTACAAAATTCTTAAGGGGTTGGACAGGCTAGATGCAGGAAGATTGTTCCCGATGTTGGGGAAGTCCAGGACAAGGGGTCACAGTTTAAGGATAAGGGGGAAATCTTTTAGGACCGAGATGAGAAAAACATTTTTCACACAGAGAGTGGAATCAGTGGAATTCTCTGCCACAGAAGGTAGTTGAGGCCACAGTTCATTGGCTATATTTAAGAGGGAGTTAGATGTGGCCCTTGTGGCTAAAGGGATCAGTGGGTATGGAGAGAAGGCAGGTACAGGATACTGAGTTGGATGATCAGCTACGATCATATTGAATGGCAGTGCAGGCTCGAAGGGCCGAATGGCCTACTCCTGCACCTATTTT